>NC_136165.1:2913581-2934289 GCF_965212315.1 Lampetra planeri
TTTATTACTATTTTATATTATTTAAATTATAAATAATATAAAACAATTAAATTCTCACGACGTTTCGACTGCAACACGAGCAATCGTCGTCGGGTGTGAAATCCACAGCAAGAAAATTGTAACGTCGTGAGAATTTAATGTTTTATATTTTTATTATTACAAAATTTCCCTTCTAAGTGACTTTACCGAAAGAACCAAGAATATGAATCCCTGCAGCCACGAAAGCTTTAAATCAAAATGTATATTTTTGTAACGCGGAGATACAAATATGTGCGGAAGGAGTGACCTATTCTTTGGGTCTTTCGGTAAAGTAACGTAGATAGGTTACATTTTTTTGTTATTTTCTTTGAACCTATCTACGTGATTTTACCGAAACACCCAGATAATATTAATCCCTGCAGTCACGAAAGCTTTCAATCAAAATTTACCCATCGTCTGTTTCTTTTTATTTGTTTGTTTAAACTTATTTGTCCAGGAGAGCCGAACGCTTAGTGGGCGTGGCTTTTTTTTCCAAGAGACTCTTCATGGCTGTTGGGTTTCTTCTTTCATTTGTAAAATGTTTTCTGGCCCCACATTATTCCTGACGACTTTTGTGTTTTATATTCACTATATAAAACACAAAAGTGATACAGCTATCGTGCTATGACGGTTCCACCTGAAGACGGAAGCTTGTGTTGCCTCCGAAACGTCGTGATTTTTATTGTATTTTTATTTTACTTTTATTAATGTAAATTTTTTACCTACGTGACTTCACCGAAACAACCTTAGAATATTATATTCACTATACCAGCTGGGATGAAACCTGGAGAAACCCCCCCCCACCCCACCAATGCCACGTGCGAGGGGGGAACACTCTATCCCCGCACAGATGGAAACAGACAGCCAGCCCCATTTACTGCGCTGCCCTTCTGGCGAGAGAATTAATGGGCAACCTATTAGATGGCCACGGCAAGGGGATTTCGCAACCCGTCTGTTGCGGTGATCCACCAACCATAGCTGCTGCCTTCACGGTAACTGGGCTAGAGGCGTGTGGGTCTCCACTGTTGACATTGCTGCCACTGCGCTGACGATGATGATCAGACGATGCAGATGATGGCATGGTGATGATTGACAGTGATGCGCATGATGTATATGGTGATGCTACTGATGATGATCGTTGTGGTGGGACAGATGATGAGCATGATGACACTAGATTTGAAGCTTTCGTGACTGCAAGGATTCATATTCTTAGGTTTTTTCGGTAAAGTCACGTAGGTAAAACATTAAAATTAATAAAAGTACAATAAAATAAAATCACGACGTTTCGGAGGCAACACAAGCTTCCGTCTTCAGGTGGAACCGTCACAGCCATTTACTTGATACAGCTGGAATTTCTCTCACTTGATACAGCTATCGTGCTGTGACGGTTCCACCTGAAGACGGAAGCTTGTGTTGCCTCCGAAACGTCGTGATTTTTATTTTATTTTTTATTTTACTTTTATTAATTTTTATTTTTTACCTACGTGACTCACTTGATACAGCTATCGTGCTGTGACGGTTCCACCTGAAGACGGAAGCTTGTGTTGCCTCCGAAACGTCGTGATTTTTATTTTATTTTTTATTTTACTTTTATTAATTTAAATTTTTTACCTACGTGACTCACTTGATACAGCTATCGTGCTGTGACGGTTCCACCTGAAGACGGAAGCTTGTGTTGCCTCCGAAACGTCGTGATTTTGATTTAATTTTTCATTTTACTTTTATTAATTTTAATTTTTTTACCTACGTGACTTTACCGAAACAAACCTAAGAATATGGTGAGGTCGCTTCTGAAGATGAACGCCGTAGCTCAGCGGGCCTTAGGGGTCATCCATTCAGTCCGTACGCATGGAGGGAGGACGGGGTGTTAACCCAAATGGGTTCGCTTGCGTATGGGGGGGATTCTACTGACAATGTACGTACGCATAGGAAACGGGGAGGGGGGTGTGAAGCCTCGATAATAATTTGTCGACATTGGCCTCCCAATGAGTTAGATAGTCCGGCGGTGGACTATCTGTTTGCTTAAACACGTTAATATTATTAATCCTTGATTAAATTTTTTCGATTTAAAGCTTCTTTCGTGACTGCAGGGATTCATCTTCTTGGTTCTTTCGGTAAAGTCACGTTGAATGGAAATAATAAAATAATAAAAATGAAACATAATAATATAATTCTCACGACGTTTCGGCCACAACGCAAGCAGCCGTCCTCAGGTGGAGAACAGGTTTGTCGAGAAGGTGGAGAACAGGTCTGTCGAGAAGACGCTGTCTTTCCGACAGACCTGTTCTTCACCTGAGGACGGCTGCTTGCGTTGTGGCCGAAACGTCGTGAGAATTATTTTATTATGTTTTATTTTTATTATTTTATTATTTTTATTCTACGTGACTTTACCGAAAGAACCAAGAACACGTGAATATTTTTCATCCTTGATCGTGTCTGCGTGGATTAAATATCGGCCGTTCTATACGATTCGGGGGGGGGTGTAAAAAGTCCGCGTGCGTACAGCGAGAGGGGGGAGGGGTCAAGTTTTGACAGATTTTTGCGTCCCTACTAAATTAGATGGCCCCTTACCTGGCACCGTAAGATAAATGTAGCTTAGTGTTTTGATTAAAATCGTCACCACTGTTAGCCGTGAGCGGTAAGCGAACTCGGGTCGCACGATTTAGTGGCACAGCGCGCTAACCACCACTGCCCCACCGCTCACCTCATCACACCTCATCACCACACCGTGCACCACCATCTGTCTTCATGGCCTCCACACTCTCTGCATTGCCCCAGCTCCTACAGCTGGGAGGCCCCGAGGACAACGTGAGCTGCATCTTCGCGTGATCCGCTAACCCTCTGGAAATGTCAAGTGCCCGTGTCGGGCTGATGCTAAGACGCTGGGTGCAATGGCCTTGCGTGTTCTCATTCGCTCTGACATTTGATCTATAATTGATGTGATGCCCTGCAGGGGGGGTTTATTTTAGAATGTTCTGTTTTATTTATTCCACTTTAAAAGTGCGCCTTTTAGAAGGGCGCGCGCGTGTGTGTGTGTGTGTCTTTTAATGGGGGAGTGGTGGCGCAGTGGTTAGCGCGCTGCGCTACGGACACGGTGGTTGGGATTCCCGCTCACAGCCCAGCATCGGTGAGTATCTGGTGCTGTTTATGTAAACATCAGCATTGGGGAGACAAAGGCGGCCGGGCGTGGTAGCTGTCCCAAACCACCCCTTCGCGTGCCATACAGCCCCTGAATAGGTGCTACTCGCCAACAGCACTTGTCCCAACAGTCTGGTAAAGATTCTAGATTTGAAGCTTTCGTGACTGCAAGGAATCATATTCTTAGGTTTTTTCGGTAAAGTCACGTAGGTGAAACATAAAAATTAATGAAAATAAAATAAAACAAAAATCACGACGTTTCGGAGGCAACACAAGTCTCCGTCATCAGGTGGGACCGTCACAGCCGAATTAGCTGCATCAAGTGAGGCAATGATTCAAGATGTAATCCCTTATAAGCAAGTTGAAGGGGGGAGGAGGGGGGGCTCATCAGAATGTGGTAGCCAATGAATGGAACGTATCGGGAGGGAGGGGGGCGGGGCTCAAAGACAGCACGGAGTGCTAAGTACAACGCATCGGGAGGGGGGGGGGGCCAAAAAAATGGACGACGGCTTGGACGAGGTTGCTGCTGCACACGCCAACACATTGGACAGAGAGGGGGAGGGGAGGTCTGATATACATGATAGACAAAAGAACGAAAATGCCCATGTTTATACCAATGCTGGCTGAACAATGAAGAGAGTACTGTTAAAAAATAACTGGGGATGTTAACACTCGGTAAAGTAAAGTAAAATAGTGCCTGTCAGATAAGATGGTCCAAAAAAGTGTAATTAAGTCTTTTTTGCGTGGTTGATAACATCTTTCCAATGATTACTAAGTTTGTACCCATCATCACGGTTGAAATTATGTCTGTGTTTGTATATTTGTATGGCTTCGTGTACAAACCTTTGATGGTAGCCGGGAGGTTTGCAGAGAACCTTGGTCTCGGAAAAGACAATTTCATGAGAGCCCACCGAGTTGTAGCAATGATCGGCAACGGCAGAAGAATCAGTTCTGCCGTGTTTCAGATCTGACTTGTGCTCGCGGACACGATCAGAAACATGACGTTTCGTTTCTCCAATGTAGCAATCACCACAAATGCAACTCAATTTGTAGACTCCAGGATACTGTAAGTCAGGAACGACATCCTTCACAGATGGAATCAGATCACGGATTTTATGCACTGTACTGAATCGGACTTGGATCTTATGTTTGTTTAGAATTTTGGAGATCTTTTTGGTCACGCCTGCTATGTATTTGTAACGTGATGGTTTTGGTCGGAGTTTCATGTGGCTGTTTCTGTGTGGTGGGAGAGACAGCTTGGCGGATAGTACGGTCAGAGTATCCGTTCATCCTGAGGGCCCGATGTACATGTCTTAATTCACCGGTCAGGTGGTGTTTGTCAGAAATGCCATGGGCTCTGTGGTATAGCGTTTTGATGAGATAATTCTTTTGAGATGGGTGGTGGTGGGAATCCGGTTTCAAGTAGGAATCTGTGTGGGTGGCTTTCCTGTAGACAGAATGTCCCAAGGATCCGTCAGGCCTCCTCTCAAACAGAATATCCAAGAATGGTAGTTTACCGTCTTTCTCCACTTCCATGGTGAATCTGATGGATGGGTGTCTAGAATTGATGTGGTCCAAGAAGTGGTTCAATGCTGGGAGGCCATGTGGCCAGATGACGATGTTTTGCCTACGTGACTTTACCGACAAAACCTAAGAATATGAATATAGTCTGGTAAAGGCTTTACGGGGGAGCTTTTGTTTTATCTCTTTCCGCTGACGGAATGCCCCACAAGGACCATGTTTCTACACTAACACAATGATAGAAACAAGCCCTTATCAGTGCCCCCTACCTTATTACAGACCAATTCAGAGCGTATTGGTCACCCCGTGCCCTTTATAAATCTCAACGTTCACCCCACAAAGTCACCATCGCGAGGGGGAAACACAAACGAATAAGCAATTTTTGTTTGCCCGGATTGAAACGGCTGTAGGCCGTATGGACCTGAAAACTCAATTTACCTGTACAAGAATACGGAGTAAACCGTGATGGGTTGACAGCTATGGATTTAGTAACGCGTCCCATACACACACACACGCGTTGGTTCGTGGAAATTATTTAACACGAAGTGAAACGCGTTCTTATATTGATCAAATAGCCCCCTTTATGCTCTGATGTTGATGAATAACCTTTGGAAAAATTTGGCCCATATTATCTCTGGCTAAGTCGCTCCTAACGGGCGATGAGAAGGCTCGCGGATCATGTTGGATCAACTTTGTGAGAGTTAAATTTCGATTTAAAGCTTTCGTGACTGCAGGGATTCATCTTCTTGGTTCTTTCGGTAAAGTCACGTAGAAGGGAAGTAATAAAATAGTAATAAAAAAATGAGAATTATTTTATATTATTATATTATTTTATTATGTTTTATTTGTATTATTTCATTATTTCCCTTCTACGTGACTTTACCGAAAGAACCAAGAAGATTTAGTAGGATGTTGCTGCCACCTGGTGGCCCACGCGTGTCACCACACGCGCTCGTTCTGTATTCCGCTTTCGTCTGTGGGCTCGCTGATTTCGCGTTCAAGGAGATTTAGCCGTCATCCATTGGGGTTGTCATCCTCGCAGCAACAACAGCAGCGGCTTTTGGCTGAAGCCATCGAACAAAAACGGCGGTCGCACCGCGTCGCTTTCAGATGCGCTTCTGCTGGCCGTCTGGAACGCTCTCCCTTCCGATATTAGGAAGCCACTGGCAGCTGTACCAGTGCCGGATGATCGTAGTAGCAAAAGTAGCTACGTATGCTACGGGCCCCGTACTTTCAAGGGCCCCGCGCTAAATGCTTTCAAGCTATCAATCCCGGTTCAGTGATTCTGCACTTGCTCTATTACTATAGTACTATACCGCCTTAAAATTTTATGAACGACTTGCCTTTAAGGTTAGCGATTTGCCGTATTATGTGGCTGTATAGCAAATGAAAAAATAGAATAACTTTACTATGCAAGTAAAACATGTGTTTTAATATTTACGTGTTTTTATTTTTTTTATTTAGGGCCCCTTTATAACATATGCTACAGGCCCCGTACTAGCTTAATCCGACACTGATCTGTGCAACTTTTAAATCAGCATCTGGATTGATAAACTCATTTCTTAGAACTGCCTTTCAAATCCTTTATATTAAGTTCACTTGCTTGCTTGCGCGCTTACGACCGTGCAAATCTTTCGGTCGTTTTTTAACCCACTTCCCGTGATCCAATCGAGCTGACATTTTGCACACAGACTCGTTGTGCGTGACAATTTATTTTCGTGAAAATTTTTTTTTCATATTTAATTTAAAATACCAATGTGATAAAAATGAAACTCTTACTCAAGAAAAACAGAAATGAATAATAAAATAAAACCGATGTCACGCATATAAAGGATTTATAGTGAAAAACTTTGTTTTTACGGGTTAATTTTTTGTGTTTAGTTTGTTGGCCTCCCCCCGCACCCTCCGATTAGCACGGTTTGCCACGTACGGTGCGAAAGAGAGTTCGACACACACACATTCAGATGCCAATGTCGAGGTCTGCTGGCCAAGACGAGAGGGCTTTGGCACAGAGAGAGAGAGAGAGTTCGTGTCGTGTCGTTGTTCCTCCTCCGTTGAAGGAGCGCAGGCCGCAGTGAGATCCATAGTTTGTGTGGCACGACCACAATCGCACTACGGAACGAGGCTTGTCTTTAATGGATCTGTATGTCTCTATGTGTCTCTGTGGGTTTACTATACGTCTATAGTTTGGGTTGCTTTGCCACAATAGCACTATGAATGTGGCTTGTCTTTAATGTGTATCTATGGGTCGCTGTGTGTCTCTATGGGTTTACTATAGGTCTGTAGTTTGGGTTACCTGGCCACATTCGCACTATGAATGTGGCTCGTCTGTAATGGATCTCTGTGGGTCTCTGTGTGTCTCTGTGGGGTTACTATATGGTCTATAGTTTGGGTTGCCTGGCCACGATCACACTATGAATTTGGCTCGTCTTTAATGTGTCTCTCGGGGTCTCTGTCTCTATATGGGTCTCTTTGTGTCTGTTTTGGTCTGTAGGGTTTACAATATGGGCGCCTTCCATAAATGACGTCACGCGATTTTGGACGATTTTTGACACCCCCCCCTTGTCACACAGCGTCACAAAAAGTCAGACCCCCCTCAAATATGACGTCACAAAGCTCTGCCCCCCCCCCCCAAAACAAAACATGCTTCAAATCGCTTTAAACTATTCATTTTAATGTGACGTCACATTTCTCAACCCCCCCCCCCCTTGTCACACATCGTCACAAATGTCTGACCCCTCCCCCGACCCAGGTGCGTGACGTCATTTATGAACGACCCCATGGTCTATAGTTTGGCTTGCATGGCCACAATCGCACCACCGTGGCTTGTCTTTAATGGATCTATATGGGTCTCTGTGTGTCTCTCTGGGTCTCTGTGGGTTTACTACATGGTCCATAGTTTGTGTTGCATGGCCACGATCTCAACCCCGTGGCTTGTGACTTTATTTTCACATTCGTGAAGGAGATGCACGCATCGGCCCGCTGCTGATGTTCTGATGATGCGGGTGATGGTTACACCACCGGCGTCTTCGGGGATGACGAATGTCAAAGCCAGGAGGAGGTGCAATGATGATGATGTTTGGATCTCGAACGAGGTGTTTATTATTCTGGAAGTCTGCGATGTTTCACCAACATATGAACTATATAGACAATTCATAGCTGTCAACCCTGAGCAGTGCCCTACCTTATTACAGGCCAATTCAGACCTTATTGGTCACCCTTGTGCCCTTATAAATCTCAACGTTCATCCTACAAAGCCCGTATTGAAACGGCTGTACTCCGTATGGACTTGAAAATTCAATTTGCCTGTACAAGAATACGGGTACACCGTATGGGTGTTGACAGTTATGAAAATTATTCTATGAAAGATCATCGCTTCAAAACGGCGCCTATTGTACAAAGGTGTGTATTTTATACTCTTTGTTTTTTTCGGTAAAGTCACGTAGGTAAAAATTTTAAATAAATTAAATCACGACGTATCGGGCGCAACACAAGCGTCCTTCTTCAGGGCAAAGAGTGGCCAGAGGATATTTGGCCGAATTCGTAAAGTTTAATGTTTTGTAGAACTTAATTCATAGGAGAGATCTTCTTGGTTCTTTCGGTAAAGTCACGTAGAAGGGAAATAATAAAATAATAAAAATACAACATAATAAAATACAATTCTCACGACGTTTCGGCCACAACGCAAGCAGCCGAAAGAACCAAGAAGATGAATCCCTGCAGTCACGAAAGCTTTACATTGAAATTCATAGGAGAGAGTTTAATTCATAGCAGACCATTTCATTCATATTCGAGAGTTATCGCCATAAGTAATGAGTAAAGAGTTGAATTCGTAGTGAGTCGACATTTAGTGTCATAAGTAATGGGCAGAGAGTTAGTGTCATAAGTAATGCGTAGCAAATTAAGATTAGGTAGAGAGTTAGTGCCATAAGTAATGACTAGAGAGGTGAATCCGTGGAGAGCAGCAGAGGTGGGACAAAGTCATTGTTATGCAAGTCCAAGTCGAGTCGCAAGTCATCAAATTCATGACTCGAGTCTGACTCGAGTCCAAGTCACATGACTCGAGTCCACACCTCTGGAGAGCAGAGAGTTAGTGTCATATGTAATGACTAGAGAGTTGAATCCGTAGTGACTTAGTGTCATAAGTAACGAGCCAGGGGCAGACAGGAGATGCCTTGCCCCCATGAGATTTGTTTTAAACAAGTGTGTCAAAGAACAAAATACTTATTTAAAACAAGGTAAAATTATCTTTATTTTTTTTAATGAAAATCCATTAATTTACGTTCCATGTTTTATTTTAAACACAATTAGGCTAATCGTACCATACCGCCCAAGTGCGACCGTGTGGCTTAGCTTGGCCTGACCTGGCCTAGCCAGGCCTGGCTTAGCCTAGGCAGACCTGGTCTAGCCATTATAACATTAACTCCCTACCTAGGCAGGCCTGGCCATTATAACACTAACTCTCTACCTAGGCAGGCCTGGCCATTATAACACTAACTCTCTACCTAGGCAGGCCTGGCCTAGGTAGGCCTGGCCTATTATATTATAACACTCTCTACCTAGGCAGGCCTGGCCTAGCCATTATAACACTAACTCACTACCTAGGCAGGCCTGGTCTAGTCATTATAACACTAACTCACTACCTAGGCAGATCTGGTCTAGTCATTATAACACTAACTCTCTACCTAGGCAGATCTGGTCTAGTCATTATAACACTAACTCTCTACCTAGGCAGGCCTGGCCTAACCATTATAACACTAACTCTCTACCTAGGCAGGTCTGGCCTAGCCATTATAACACTAACTCTCTGCCTAGGCAGGCCTGGCCTAGCCATTATAACACTAACTCTCTGCCTAGGCAGGCCTGGCCTAACCATTATAACACTAACTCTCTACCTAGGCAGGTCTGGCCTAGCCATTATAACACTAACTCTCTGCCTAGGCAGGCCTGGCCTAGCCATTATAACACTAACTCTCTGCCTAGGCAGGCCTGGCCTAGCCATTATAACACTAACTCTCTGCCTAGGCAGGCCTGGCCTAGTCATTATAACACTAACTCACTACCTAGGCAGGTCTGGCCATTATAACACTAACTCTCTACCTAGGCAGGCCTGGCCTAGTCATTATAACACTAACTCACTACCTAGGCAGGTCTGGCCATTATAACACTAACTCTCTACCTAGGCAGGCCTGGCCTAGGCAAGCCTGGCCTATTATATTATAACACTAACTCACTACCTAGGCAGGTCTGGTCTAGTCATTATAACACTAACTCCCAAACTCCCTACCTAGGCAGGCCTGGCCTAACCTAGACAGGCCTAGCCTAGGCAAGCCAGGCCTGGTCTAGCCTAGCCAGGCCCGGCCTAGCCAAGCCAGGCCTAACCAAGCCTGGCCTTGCCTAGCCACCCGGGCCCGACCTCGGAGCCCCCATCCCCGCAGAGCCCCGGCCATGTCGCCCCTGTTCGCCTGCCGGCTCCTCGCCCCGCTGCTCACGCGCGCGGCGCAGCGCGGCCAGTTCGCTCTGCCGTGCCACAGGGTGAGGAGAGCGCCGAGATCGCGAATCAAATCGATTGCAAAAAGGGAGAAATACTTTAATTGTAAAGATTTAATTCATGTTAACAAACAAACTCGGGTCGGCTCCCGGCCGCCGAGGCCTACCAGCTAGTCGAGGCGAGCGTGAGCGTTTACATTTATAAACAAGTTTGTTTTTTGTGATATAAAATCTGTGAGTTTTGATGTTACGTTCGTTTCACTCGTAGCCGTGTGATGTTCGCGAAAGTGTTTCTTGTTGTGCGGTGGGGAGAGAGAGAGGACGCGAGAGGGAATGGCAGCCACGGCTACAGGCGGGGATCGAACCGGTGACCTCTGCGGGTTCGGCGCACGTGGCCGTCGTGTTGATACTGCCGGTGTGGTGATGGTGATGGTGTGGTGATGTTGCCGATGTGGTGATGGTGTGGTGATGTTGCCGGTGTGGTGATGGTGTGGTGATGTTGCCGGTGTGGCGATGGTGCCGGTGTGGTGATGGTGTGGTGTCTGTGTGGTGATAGTGATGGGGTGGTGATGGTGTGGTGATGTTGCCGGTGTGGTGATGGTGTGGTGATGTTGCCGATGTGGTGATGGTGTGGTGATGTTGCCGGTGTGGTGATGGTGTGGTGTCTGTGTGGTGATGGGGTGGTGATGGTGTGGTGATGTTGCCGGTGTGGTGATGGTGCCGGTGTGGTGATGGTGTGGTGTCTGTGTGGTGATGGTGATGGGGTGGTGATGGTGTGGTGATGTTGCCGGTGTGGTGATGGTGCCGGTGTGGTGATGGTGTGGTGTCTGTGTGGTGATGGTGATGGGGTGGTGATGGTGTGGTGATGTTGCCGGTGTGGTGATGGTGCCGGTGTGGTGATGGTGTGGTGTCTGTGTGGTGATGGTGATGGGGTGGTGATGGTGTGGTGATGTTGCCGGTGTGGTGATGGTGTGGTGATGTTGCCGATGTGGTGATGGTGCCGGTGTGGTGATGGTGTGGTGTCTGTGTGGTGATGGTGATGGGGTGGTGATGGTGTTGATACTGCTGGTGTGGTGATGGTGTGGTGCTGGTGCCGGTGTGGTGATGGTGTTGATACTGCTGGTGTGGTGATGGTGCCGGTGTGGGGATGGTGTGATGGTGCCGGTGTGGTGATGGTGTTGATACAACCGGTGTGGTGATGTTGTGGTGATGGTGCCGGTGTGGTGATGGTGTGGTGATGGTGCCGGTGTGGTGATGGTGTGGTGATGGTGCCGGTGTGGTGATGGTGTTGATACTGCTGGTGTGGTGATGATGTGGTGATGGTGTTGATACTGCTGGTGTAGTGATGGTGTTGATACAAATGGCGTGGTGATGGTGTGGTGTCTGTGTGGTGTTACCAGTGTGGTGAATGGTGTGGTGACTGTGTGGCGTGATGGTATACGTATGGTGAATGGTGTGGTGTCGAGCATAGTTTGGTGTCAGTCTGGCGTCTTACTGGCTTCCTGTGGTATCAGACCGATCAGGTCGTGTGGTTTGATGATGTCTGATTTTATTGGTGTGGTACGTGGCATTATGCTTTATTACTCTTTTTTTTATCCGTGTGGTATGGAATGGAGTAAATGATGAGTGGTGTGGTTCCGATGGCATTTGAAGTGTTACTGCTCTGGGGTGGTGTGGTAATTGTAGTGTTACTGCCCTGGTGTGGTGTGGTATTTGAAGTGTTACTGCTCTGGTGTGGTGTGGTATTTTAAGTGTTACTGCTCTGGTGTGGTGTGGTATTTGTAGTGTTACTGCCCTGGTGTGGTGTGGTATTTGAAGTGTTACTACTCTGGGATTGTGTGGTAATTGTAGTGTTACTGCTCTGGTGTGGTGTGGTATTTGTAGTGTTACAGCTCTGGTGTGGAGTGGTATTTGAAGTGTTACTACCCTGGTGTGGTGTGGTATTTGAAGTGTTACTGCCCTGTTGTGGTGTGGTAATTGTAGTATTACTGCTCTGGTGTGGTGTGGTATTTGAAGTGTTACTGCTCTGGTGTGGTGTGGTATTTGAAGTGTTACTACCCTGGTGTGGAGTGGTATTTGAAGTGTTACTACCCTGGTGTGGTGTGGTATTTGTAGTGTTACTGCCCTGGTGTGGTGTGGTATTTGTAGTGTTACAGCTCTGGTGTGGTGTGGTATTTGAAGTGTTACTGCCCTGGTGTGGTGTGGTATTTGTAGTATTACTGCTCTGGTGTGGTGTGGTATTTGAAGTGTGACTGCTCTGGTGTGGTGTGGTATTTGTAGTGTTACTGCCCTAGTGTGGTGTGGTATTTGAAGTGTTACTGCCCTAATGTAGTGTGGTATTTGTAGTGTTACTGCTGTAGGATGGTGTGGTATTTGAAGTGTTACTGCTGTAGGATGGTGTGGTATTTGAAGTGTTACTGCTGTAGGATGGTGTGGTATTTGAAGTGTTACTGCTCTGGGGTGGTGTGGTATTTGAAGTGTTACTGCTGTAGAATGGTGTGGTATTTGAAGTGTTACTGCCCTGGTGTGGTATTTGCTTGTGTCTTGGCGTAGCGTGGCATCAGTTTGTTATTACGGTTGCCGAGCAGAGGCCAAGAGGCACCTAATTCCAAGCAGCCAGCAACAAACAGCACCGTCAGAGTTGCAATAGATAATCGTGAACAAGTGTCTTGAATTGCGCAAGGTTAAAATAGATTTCGTATATATAATGTAAATATGAAAGAGCTTGCAGAGAGCGATGATAGGAGACAATTCCGGAGCGGAGTCGTGCGAGCGAAGAAGCAGAAAGAGAAACGTTTGTGACCTGCCCGGTTTGGTGGTTCATCACAGCCTGTGCCGCCTTAACCCGGTGTGCGTGTGCGGCGGTGGTATGGCACATGACCCTTGAACTGGTGTGCGTGGCGGTGTGCCATCCGCCCAGTGCGTGCCCTAACTGGCGTGGCAAAGCATGCACGTTGAACTTCTTTCGCACCGCACGCCGACCGACCGCGCGGAATCGGGGATGCGGGGAGAAGTGTCGCGGTCGTGCGGCTTTAACTGGTTCCCCGTGCCGTGGCCACCGCCGCCGCCGCTCTGCCTCGGCCCGACCCCCAGAGGTCGCAACCGGGTACCCGATACCCGTACCCTACCCGATACCCGGCTACCCATACCCGGCCGGGTACGGGTACAGGTAGGCCGTGAGTCACTGGTGAATAACTGTTTGTCACTCATTTCCCAACGTCTTGTCTCTTCTCACAATTCAAGTTCCTAGAATCAACCCACCCGCGCCTGCAACATGGCTTCATCCCAGAGGTCGCAATCAGGTACCCGATACCCGTACCGTACCCGGCCGGGTACGGGTACGGCCTGGTACGGGTACGGGTAAGGAATCAAAACCCGTTTGCGACCTCTGCCGACCACCCCCCCCGGCAGACGCTGGTGATTGTGGAGCGCTGGTGGCAGGTGCCGCTGGCGAAGCTGGGCAAGCCCCCGCGGCTCACGTCGCGCCACCGCATCTACCGCTTCGTGGAGGACACCAAGACGCGGCCCAAGGACCTCCTGGAGCTCATCCTGACGCGCCGGGTCCCCGGTGAGACCCCGAGTCCCAAGACTAGCACTCAGGAAAGGGGGGGGGGGTGGGTCCGTGGACCGGAGCAGAAATCGGTACCCACCGGATCAGAAATCGGTACCCGCCGGAGCAGAAATCGGTACCCGCCGGAGCAGAAATCGGTACCCGCCGTACCATCAGGAGCAGCCGATGCAATTCATACGGCCAGTCGGAGTGAATCATTTGATAAGTGGGGTGGAGTTGGGGGGGGGGGTATCGTATAGTTGGCTGTTATGTGGCTGCATGATGGAAATTGGAACCGCTAGAGATGTGTACGTGCGTTGAACTTCTTTCGCGCACCGAACTCACAAGTGAAATATCTGGTGGGGCGCTCTCGGACTAGGGAGTGTTCAGCCACGCTGGAATATTTGGCCGTGAATCCCATTAATTACTGAATGGTAGCTACGGGTGCGAGGAAACCGGCAAGCCTGTAGAGCACCCACCACAGGTTTATACGAGAGGGTGACATTCACAGCTCCGCACAGATACATGTGGCAGTCCATTGCTGTACTGCCATCTTTATGGTGATGAGGTGTGATGGTCATCACGGTAAAGTGGTGGAGAGGGGGGGGGGTCAATCCTGCAGTGAGACTGCGCCAGGCATCGTCATCGTCATCACCGCCACCGTCATTATTGGCAACATTGTCATCTTCTTCTTGGTTCTTTTGGTAAAGTCACGTAGAAGGGAAATAATAAAATAATAAAAATAACATTAAATAATTCTCACGACGTTTCTGCCACAACGCAAGCAGCCGTCCTCAGACAGACCTGGTCTTCACCTGAGGACGGCTGCTTGCGTTGTGGCCGAAACGTCGTGAGAATTATTTTATTTTATTATGTTTTATTATTTTATTATTTCCCTTCTACGTGACTTTACCGAAAGAACCAAGAAGATGAATCCCTGCAGTCACGAAAGCTTTAAATCGAAATTGTCATCTTCATCAATGTATTCATTGCCATCTTCGTCATCGTCGTCGTCATCACCATCTTAGCAGCAACATCATCGTCAGCGTCGTCATCACCATCATAGCAGCAACATCATCGTCAGCGTCGATATCATCATCTCGGCGGCAGCAGCAGCAGCCCGATCGCCAGAACGCACAGCACCGCCGTCATTATTGGCAACATTGTCATCTTCATCAATATCGTCGTCATCGTCGTCATCACCATAGCAGCAACATCATCGTCGTCATCGTCGTCATCACCATAGCAGCAACATCATCGTCGTCATCGTCGTCATCACCATAGCAGCAACATCATCGTCGTCATCGTCGTCATCACCATAGCAGCAACATCATCGTCAGCGTCGATATCATCATCTCGGCAGCAGCAGCAGCAGCGTCCCGATCGCCAGAACGCACAGCACCGGCGCATGCGAGGCGAGCAATGGTCGCTTGCACCCACGATGCACTTGGTCTCCGTCACGTGAACGTGGAATGTGGCCGTCGCGGTTGGTCGCCGCTGCAGGCTACGGGCACCGCGGGGAAGTGGTGCGCGTGTCGAAGCCGTTTGGACGGAACAAGCTGCTCGCCACGGGCCAAGCGGTGTACGCCTCGCCCGAGAACCTGCGCCTATTCCAGGAGGAGAAGGTGAGCGAGTGTGGGTGAGCGGGTGTGGGCGAGCGGGTGTGCGGGTGTGGGTGAGTGGGTGAGCGGCGGAGCGGGTGTGGGCAAGCAGGCGAGCGGGTGTGAGCGGGTGAGCGGATGTGGGCGAGCGGGTGTGGGCGAGCGGGCGAGGGTGAGCGGGTGTGGGCGAGCTGGGGAGCGGGTGTGGGCGAGTGTGTGAGTGGCTGAGTGTAAGGGTGAGTAAGGGTGAGTATGGGTTAGTACGGGCGAGTGCGTTCGTGGAAGGGTGAGTATGAGTGAGTGGGTTAGTGTAAGGGTGAGTGTGTGAGTGGGTGAGTGTAAGGGTGAGTAGAATGAGTGAGTGGTTTAGTGTAAGGGTGAGTGGGTGAGTGGGTGAGTGTAAGGGTGAGTGAGTGGGTGAGTGTAAGGGTGAGTAGAATGAGTGAGTGGGTTAGTGTAAGGGTGAGTGGGTGAGTGGGTGAGTGGGTGAGTGTAAGGGTGAGTGAGTGGGTGAGTGTAAGGGTGAGTATGGGTGAGTGTGTGAGTCGCTGTACTGATCTGTGCTTTTACTTTTGGGACCCCTCCCCACTCCCCCCTCCTTCCCCCCTCACTCCCCCCCCCCCCTCAGCTTAACCCGGCTACAGCCAAAGAGGACACGACGCAGACGTGGACTGCTCTGCAGGTGCGCGAGACGTCGGCTTGGGGAACCATGGGGGGTGGGGGCGCTGGGGGCGCTGGGAGGTGGAGCCAAACGTATGTCTGTCAGGGTCACGTGGAGACCTCGGGGGTCAGAAAGAGGGTTCTGAATACCGGACCCCATCCGATTATATAGACAGCTCAGCCACGCACTTGGCGCACTGCCATCTCCTGGCAACCTCTTCACCCCCTGGCGGCGTGTTGGGAGTCTCATCTTCGTGGATGACGGTGATGATGATGATGATCGCTGCACGATACACCAACTCATTCCTCCAAGGGGCTGCCTAATAGACCCCATCCTCTACTCCCTCCCTCCGCTCCCTCCCTCCACTCCCTCTTTCTGCTCCCTCTCTCCGCTCCCTCCCTCCGCTCTCCCTCCCTCTGTCCTCCCTCCCTCTGCCCTACACTCCCTCTGCCCTCCCTCCGCCCTCCCTCCCTCTGCCTTTCCTCTGCTCCCTCCGCTCCCTCCCTCTGCCCCCTCTTCCCTCCCTCCGCCCTCCCTCCCTCCGCTCCTTCCCCCCCTCAGACCATGGAGCATCTGAAGAGCTCTCGCTTTGAGGTGCAGATCAAAGCGGACGCCGAGTGGCAGCTGACGGAGGAGATCGTGCGACGACGGTTCGAGAGAAACGTGGGTGCCTCACGCTCCCCTGCACTGCCCCGATAAGCCCCAGTCCGTTAGCCGGACGGATGGCCAGCGGTTATTGCGGTTCGGCTCGCGACCGGAAGGTCGCGAGGTCAAATGCCGGTCGGAGGTCGAAACGACCGATCATTCTTTCAGGACCAATACAATGAGTACCGAAGATGCACAATCCCTGCCACGTGAATGTGGAATTTCCACGACTGGGCTCCGAGCTGTCAACAGGAAGCCGTTCGCCACCCCACATTCCCACCGTGACTTGCTTAGGGTGGCAGTGCCGCGCTGCGCTGATGATTGCTAAGAATATAGAACACATTCCTGCGGAGGGAGCTGGTAGGAACGTTGGGTTGCTCGGTCAATGGCCTGCAGGGTCAATGGCGGCGTGGTGTATTCCGCAAATATGGCCGACTGTGAGGGCGGGCACAAGCCGGCGTGAGTAGGTTAAACGTTGAGTTTTATAAGGGCACCACGGGGTGACCAGCCCCTCCCCACCCAGCCCCACCCCTCCCCCCACCCAGCCACACACCCCACCCTCCCCACCCAGCCCCTCCCCACCCTCCCCACCCAGCCCCTCCCAGCTCCTCCCCACCCAGCCCCTCCCCACCCAGCCCCACCCTCCCCACCCAGCCCCTCCCCACCCAGCCCCACCCTCCCCACCCAGCCCCACCCTCCCCACCCAGCCCCTCCCCACCCTCCCCACCCAGCCCCTCCCCACCCTCCCCTCCCCACCCAGCCCCTCCCTGCACGACGGACACAATAATCCCCTGTGGGCTGGTGTAACCAGGAGGTTCCTACCAGTAAAACCCACCGTCTACACCGCACTTTTCCATATGACCTACGAATCGATGATGTTGACCCGTTTCTCCCGTCGGATGATTCCAGCTGGGAGTCTTCGTGGCGTCCCACGCCCTCAAGCTGCCGGACGAGCCAATCACGCGCTTCGGAGAGTACTGGTGCGAGGTCACGGTAAGGTCACGCTCGCTGCCCACGTAATTAGCTGACCGGTCCGTTCGGCCCCAGTGGGGCGCCGTGGAATCTGGGCGTTTCTGACTTTCGCCCCTTTGTGTTGCAAACGAGTTTCCTTAACCCGGCGGAATCGCAGAGTTTGAACTCAGAATCTCACCAATGCTTGCTCCATTGGATCTGACACGGCCGTTGTGAACACTCCTGAGAGAGGCACACAGCCAGCCCCAGGATCTCATGACAGACGCCGGCTCGGTCACTCGAACTCGGCCATTGTGAACCCACCGATACCCTGACCCATTGTTGGGTGTGAACCAAATATTTATCATCGCCGGCGCAAGCGTCCCCCTGACACAGCCGTTATGGACCCCATAAAAATTAACCCGTAAAAACTAAGTTTTTCACTCTAAATCCTTTATATGCGTGGCGGCTAGAGTCCTCTCGTCCTCTGGCTTGAGATGGCTGCCACCTATGGGTCAGATGATTGTCTGCCAGCATTAAGCAATTGGTAATTAAATATTTTAAAAACATTCCCTAAACAGTGTAAAATTTTGGAAATTTTTCTTTTTCACGAAAATTAATTGTCACGCACAACGAGTCTGTGTGCAAAATGTCAGCTCGCTTGGATCACGGGAAGTGGGTTAAAAAACGACCGAAAGATTTGCACGGTCGTAAGCAAGCAAGCACGCAAGCACGCAAGCAAGCAAGCGAACTTAATATAAAGGATTTTAAAAGATTTGGAACTCGGGATCGCCGCAGTGCCGGCTCTGTCTGTTAGACACGGCAATTTCGAATCCACCGAGACCCCTCGGGGGTAGAACCCATCATCTGAGCGGTGCCGGCTCAACGTACTCAACATTGTGAACCAGCCGCCGTGCAGCCCACACGCCCCGCCCCGCATTTTACTGGCTCGCGTGTTTGTCGCGCAGTTCAACGGCCTCGACACGGTGCGCGTCCCCATGCACGTGGTGCCGTTCGTGCCGCCATCGGAGCAAGGCCAGCGGGATTAGCGTCCAGAGCAGCAGCAGCAGCAGCACCACCAAGAGCAGCAGCAGCATCGTCGGCATCAACGCCAACAGCAGCATCAGGAGCATTGTTGTCAACAGTAGCAGAAGCCGCATCAACAGCGGTAACAACAGCAGCAGCACCAGCATCATGATAAACAGCAGCAGCAGCAGCATCAACAGCATCAGTCACCAACAGCAGCAGCAGCAGAAGCAAAAGTGGAAACACAAGCACCAGAAGCAGCAGCAGCACGTACAGCAGCGACAGCAGCATCAGCATCATCAGCAGCAGCAGCAGCATCAGCATCATCAGCAGCAGCATCATCATCAGCAGCAGCATCAGCAGCAGCATCAGGAGTCGGAGGAGATGCCTTCCCCCAGGATATCTCTCTGCAACTCGTCCGTCCAACTTTGACCGCTGCCTCCCAGAGAGTCGAGCAGACTTCCCGAGAATCCCGATTCAATCCCCGAACCTGGTGCATGCGCGCGTGTGTACGTGCGTGTGCGTGCGTACGTGTGTGCGTACGTGTGTGCGTACGTACGTGCGTGCGTGCGAGAGACGCTCACGTGCCACGCGTGGTCGATCGGCGGGCGTCGGGCATCTCTTTCCCAGTGCTCGTGTAAGAGTGACGACGAGATTTGTAGATAATAATAAGAATAATAAAACAAATACCACACATCGCAAACAAATGTGACGAGTGGCTCCGTTGAACGCTGCTTTCACGCCGACGGCGTCACGTAACGTGGATTATCGCATCGCAAGATTGCGAGAGGCGGCGGTTTGGGAGTAGGCCTTCATCCAGCAGTGGATCGATCACAGTTGATGATGACGATGACGGTAATCGCAGTGGCCATTAAGGATCCCGTGATGTCATTAGAAAGAAATTCGGACACTGTGGAAAAGCGGCGCCCAGCGTGGTGGCACTGCCGATGACGTCACCAAGCCCCAACCATCACCTCCCGTCCAGCGGCACACGTGGGGGGAAAGAGGCGAGGCTTTGTGTCTCTCTTTCCCCCCCCAAACTCTTTTCGTGCCGTCCGATCGGTCGACCAAGGGAACCGATAATCGGGAGAGTAATCCGATTCCTCGAGTAATCGGGTTTTGATTCCTGACCAGTACCCGTACCCGGCCGTACCCGGGTAGGGTACGGGTATCGGGTACCTGATTGCGACCTCTGGGATGAAGCCATGTTGCAGGCGCGGGTGGGTTGATTCTAGGAACTTGAATTGTGAGAAGAGACAAGACGTTATTCTTAGGTTTTTTCGGTAAAGTCACGTAGGTAAAACATTAAAATTAATAAAAGTAAAATAAACTAGAAAACAAAAATCACAAGTAGTGAACTATTTGTCTTTTGTCACTACTTGTGATTTTTGTTTTTTATTTTATTTTACTTTTATTAATTTTAATGTTTTACCTACGTGACTTTACCGAAAAAACCTAAGAATATTAATCCTTGCAGTCACGAAAGCTTCAAATCTAGAGACAAGACGTTGGGAAATGAGTGAAAAACGGTGGACTCACCAGTGACTCACGGTCTACCCCGTACCCGGCCCCGCACCAGGGTCGCAAACGGGTACCCGTACCCGGGCGAGTACAGGTAGCCGGGTAGGGTACGGGTATCGGGTACCCGGGTTGCGACCTCTTGCAGCCACGGCTCTTTCATGAGGGGTTAAGCAGTTCGCCTCTAGAGGGCGGTGCCAGCCTCACGACCAGCCCCGCCGCTCACGATATCCTGAGCCTTGACCCCTTCTAAAAAACTTAAACTATTTGTTATTTTTACGAGCTCAGGGCTACTGAGCCACATAGCTCTTTTCAGAAGCGACCTGGCCCACAACTGATAGCTCTACGAAATGGCTTAACCACCACGTGGAAATTTATAGCAGCCCCAAAACTCTAAAGGCATGTTTTCTAAATGTGGAGGGGAAAACTGGAGGACTTGGAGAAAAATCCAACGCGACCACGGAGAGAGAGAGACACCCAAGGGTCCGGGATCGAACCCACCACCTCCTACATACCAGGCGAGGTAGTTAACATCTCCTAGCCACCGTGATGATGAGAGAGAGAGAGACACGCAAACTCCAAATATACA
>NC_136165.1:2934489-3066989 GCF_965212315.1 Lampetra planeri
GGGTTGGGATTGAACCACCACCTCCTACATACCAGGCGAGGTAGTCAACATCTAGCCACCGTGATGATGATGGTGAGAGAGAGAGGGAGACACGCAAACTTCAAATATACAGCAGGAGTCAGGATCGGGATTGAACACACAACTTCCTGTATACCAGGCGAGGTAGTTAACATCTCACAGCCACCCTGGGTGCCCTTCTCTAGCACCACCACCACCGCACAATCATTCAACATCGTCATCAAAAGTCGTTTGCTCCGCTCATCTTTTCATAATAATAATTTTATTAACGCCTTATAATTAATTCTCATTTACAGCTGAAAATGTTTGAAATTTTTTTTGCAACCCGTTTTTTTACATTTTTCTTTTTGTTAGCAATGGAATGTATATAAATATTGTACAAAATAAGGCATAGGTGCACATCACGCCGCTGGGATTGTAACGGTCCGTCGATTAAAATTCAGCCAGGCGACGCATTTAAATCTAAACGTCGAACTTTTGTCCACATTTTTTTGTCTTGCGTGTTAATTATATATATATATATTTACAAAAATTATCTTTTTCCTTCCTCTATATATTACATATAGTTTATGTAGCTATTTTATCATCATCATCATCATCGTTGTTGTATTTCGTCGTCGGCCTTTTTCGTTTCGTATCGACTAAATCATTGACAGTGACGTCACCACAGATGGGAAGAGGGGTGGAGGGGGGGGTGAAGCGGTGTGAGGGGGGGTGTGAGGTGGGGGTGAGGGGGTGAAGGGGAGTGTGAGGGGGGGGTGAAGGGGGGTGTGAGGTGGGGGTGAGGGGGGGGTGTGAGGTGGGGGTGAGGGGGTGTGAGGTGGGGGGTGAAGGGGGGGGGTGAGGTGGGGGTGAAGGGGGGTGTGAGGTGGGGGTGAAGGGGGGGGTGAGGTGGGGGTGTGAGGTGGGTGTGAGGTGGGGTGAGGGGGGTGTGAGGTGGGGGGGAGGGGGGGGGTGTGAGGTGGGGGGTGAGGGGGTGAGGTGGGGGTGAAGGGGGGGGTGAGGTGGGGGTGAAGGGGGGGTGTGAGGTGGGGGTGAAGGGGGGGGTGAGGTGGGGGTGTGAGGTGGGGGTGAGGGGGGGGGTGAAGGGGGTGTGAGGTGGGGGTGAGGGGGGTGTGAGGTGGGGGGTGAGGGGGGGTGTGAGGTGGGGGTGAAGGGGGGGGTGTGAGGTGGGGGTGAAGGGGGGGTGAGGTGGGGGTGTGAGGTGGGGGTGAGGGGGGGGGGTGAAGGGGGTGTGAGGTGGGGGTGAGGGGGGGTGTGAGGTGGGGGTGAGGGGGGTGTGAGGTGGGGGTGAGGGGGGTGTGAGGTGGGGGTGAGGGGGGTGTGAGGTGGGGGTGAGGGGGGGTGAAGGGGGGGGTGAAGGGGGGTGTGAGGTGGGGGTGAAGGGGGGGTGAGGTGGGGGTGAGGGGGGGGGTGAGGTGGGGGTGAAGGGGGTGTGAGGTGGGGGGTGAGGTGGGGGGTGTGAGGTGGGGGTGAGGGGGGGGGTGAGGGGGGTGTGAGGTGGGGTGAGGGGGGTGTGTGAGGTGGGGGTGAGGGGGGTGTGAGGTGGGGGTGAGGGGGGGTGAAGGGGGGGTGAAGGGGGGTGTGAAGGGGGGTGTGAGGTGGGGGTGAAGGGGGGGTGAGGTGGGGGTGTGAGGTGGGGGTGAAGGGGTGTGAGGTGGGAGGGTGAGGGGGGGTGTGAGGTGGGGGTGAAGGGGGGTGTGAGGTGGGGGTGAAGGGGGGTGTGAGGGGTGTGAGGGGGGTGAGGGGGGGGTGAAGGGGGTGTGAGGTGGGGGTGAAGGGGGTGTGAGGGGGGGTGAAGGGGTGTGAGGGGGGGTGAAGGGGTGTGAGGAGGGGTGACAAACTGACGGGGGAGGGGGGGGCGGCAGGGGGGGTGACCGCCTGACGGAGGTGGGGGGGGGTGACGGGGGGAGGGGGGACGGCGCGACAGACACGTACACACGGAACGGACGCATTCCGAATCCGGGAAAAGAAATGCGGCAGAAAGTGAATTCCACTTTTCTGTGTCCCACCGCGACGGAAATCGCTCGCCGATTCTGACGGCGAGCGGACGGACCGACAGCACCGACGCACACCCTGCACACACGCCCCGCACACACGCCCCGCACACACGCCCCGCACACACGCCCCGCACCACACGCCCCGCACACACGCTCGTTCTCTCGATCGCTCTCTCTCGCGCACCATTGCCAACGCATTCACAGTTTCTTTAAAATAAAATAATGAATCGGCCAAGCGACGATGTTCATCGCCCGGGTTCTCCTGCCAGTGCATTTCAGACGGACGGACGGACGGACGGAAAGACTCGTGGACGTGCGGTCCCAAGTGCTGACTAACGGACAGACGTGTTGAAAACCGAGACTGGGACACAATCCTGTGCAGGTAGACGGGAGCGTCAAACAAATGCCTGGCCGGCGAAGACAGGCCGGGAGACGGACGGAGGGACGGTGTGCGTACGTCCGTGTGCCTATTTTCACGCCCGTCCTTCCCCGTGGCCGTCATTGTTTCTGTCCACGTGGCCGTCCGTCTATTGTTCCGCGTGTCCATCCAGTTGTCAGCCTGTCGATGTGCAGCAGCAGCAACAACAACAACAATAACGACGGATTGGGGAGGAGCAACACGCACACAACGGCCGGATAACACATGCCAAGTGGTGCAGTGGGAAACGCAGGCAGTGCCATCTGCCAGGCCTCTCAGTCAACCCATAGCACCTGGGTCTGTCCCCCAGCAGCAGCAGCAGCAGCAGCAGCGAGCGCCTTGCACACTTCCACCAAGTAACAGCCTCAGAGTGCACCCAGCCTGGCACGCGCGCGCCGTGGTGACGTTGCCGCCACTCGGTGGCGAACGGCGACTGTTGCAATCCAGGTGCGAGTGCGTCTGGCTGTCCGTTCCCCGTCTGCGTGTTTCGTTCCCCGTCTGCATGTCCGTTCCCCGTCTGCGTGTCCGTTCCCCCGTCTGCGTGTCCGTCCCCGTCTGCGTGTTTCGTTCCCCGTCTGCATGTCCGTCCCCGTCTGCGTGTTTCGTTCCCCGTCTGCGTGTCCGTTCCCCGTCTGCGTGTCCGTTCCCCGTCTGCGTGTCCGTTCCCCGTCTGCGTGTTTCGTTCCCCGTCTGCGTGTCCGTTCCCCGTCTGCGTGTCCGTTCCCCGTCTGCGTGTTTCGTTCCCCGTCTGCGTGTCCGTTCCCCGTCTGCGTGTCCGTCCCCCGTCTGCGTGTTTCGTTCCCCGTCTGCGTGTCCGTTCCCCGTCTGCGTGTCCGTTCCCCGTCTGCGTGTCCGTTCCCCGTCTGCGTGTTCGTTCCCCGTCTGCGTGTTTCGTTCCCCGTCTGCGTGTTTCGTTCCCCGTCTGCGTGTTTCGTTCCCCGTCTGCGTGTTCGTTCCCCGTCTGCGTGTCCGTCCCCCGTCTGCGTGTTCGTTCCCCGTCTGCGTGTTTCGTTCCCCGTCCTGCGTGTCCGTTCCCCGTCTGCGTGTTCGTTCCCCGTCTGCGTGTTTCGTTCCCCGTCTGCGTGTTTCGTTCCCCGTCTGCGTGTTTCGTTCCCCGTCTGCGTGTCCGTCCCCCGTCTGCGTGTTCGTTCCCCGTCTGCGTGTTTCGTTTCCCCGTCTGCGTGTTTCGTTCCCCGTCTGCGTGTTTCGTTCCCCGTCTGCGTGTTTCGTTCCCCGTCTGCGTGTCCGTCCCCGTCTGCGTGTTCGTTCCCCGTCTGCGTGTTTCGTTCCCCGTCTGCGTGTTTCGTTCCCCGTCTGCGTGTTTCGTTCCCCGTCTGCGTGTCCGTCCCCCGTCTGCGTGTTCGTTCCCCGTCTGCGTGTTTCGTTCCCCGTCTGCGTGTCCGTCCCCCGTCTGCGTGTTCGTTCCCCGTCTGCGTGTTTCGTTCCCCGTCTGCGTGTCTGCGTGCGTCACTGCGAGGGCGGAGGTCGCAACGTCTTCAGCTGCTGCTCGTCCATGCTCTTCCAGTAGCGGTAATTCTGGCCCAGGTGCTCCATGAGGTCAGGGAGGTCGGCAAACGCTGCGCACACCAACCACAGACGACAAGTCAACAACGCCGACCAGTCAACAACGCCGACAGTCAACAACGACGAATATCGGATCCTCTCGGAGAAAAGGTTCTGGAAGAACCAACGTTGGTTTAAACACCGGCTCAATAATGGGGACCCGAATGATGGAACGTGTCACCGTGTCCACACGGCGCTGTGTCCGTCCCCTCATGCCCGTATCTCCAGGACCCTGGCATCCCGTGTTCCCGTTGACCCCGTGTCCCTATGTCCCCTCGTCCCCGTGACCCCCCGTGACCCCGTGACCCCCCGTCCCCCTGCAATCATCCCGGTCTCCGTGTCCCCCCCCCTCCCCGCATTCCCACATCCCCGTGACCCCGTGACCCCTCGACAACCCCTCCCCCCCATGACCCCGTGACCCCCGCGCCACCGTCTCTCAAAGTCCCCGTGTCCCCCCCGTCCCCCCACATTGCCACGTCCCCGTGACCCCGTGCCCCCTCGACGACCCCCCCCCCATGACCCCGTGACCCCCGCGCCACCGTCTCTCAAAGTCCCCGTGTCCCCCCGTCCCCCCGCATTCCCACGTCCCCGTGTCCCCCTGACCCCTCGACGACCCCCCCCATGACCACGCGGGCGCCCGGCAGCTCTCACCGTCCCAGGCGTCGAACATGTCGCTGATGAAGTAGTCGATGAAGGAGATCTGGGACTTGGGGATGCTGCAGGAGGAGCGGTCAAACACCGGCATCACCACCGGCAGCCCCTTTCGCTTCTCCTCGTCCGTCTGCGGCGCACGCCACCATCACCACCGTCATCAACATCACCACCATCACCACCGTCATCAACATCACCACCATCACCACCGTCATCAACATCACCACCGTCATCAACATCACCACCATCACCACCGTCATCAACATCACCACCATCACCATCGTCATCAACATCACCACCATCACCACCGTCATCAACATCACCACCGTCACCACCGTCATCAACATCACCACCGTCACCACCGTCATCAACATCACCATCACCACCGTCATCACCGTCATCACCATCACCACCATCATCACCATTACCACCGTCACCACCGTCATCAACATCACCACCATCACCACCGTCATCAACATCACCACCATCACCACCGTCACCACCGTCATCAACATCACCACCGTCACCACCATCACCACCGTCATCACCGTCACCACCATCACCACCGTCACCACCGTCATCAACATCACCACCGTCACCACCGTCATCACCATCACCACCGTCACCACCGTCATCAACATCACCACCATCACCACCATCACCACCGTCACCAACATCACCACTGTCATCAACATCACCACCATCACCACCGTCATCAACATCATCACCATCACCACCGTCACCACCATCACCACCATCACCACCGTCACCAACATCACCACCGTCATCAACATCACCACCGTCATCAACATCATCACCATCACCACCGTGACCACCATCACCACCACCGTCACCACCGTCATCAACATCACCACCGTCATCACCATCACCACCGTCACCACCGTCATTAACATCACCACCATCACCACCACATTCATCATCATCACCGCCGCCATTATCATCACCATCATTATTACCACCACCAACAATATCACCACCACTATCATGAACATCACCGTCATCAACGTCACCACCATCATCAACATCACCACCGTCATCAACATCACCACCGTCACCACCGTCATCAACATCACCACCGTCATCAACATCACCACCGTCATCAACATCACCACCGTCATCAACATCACCACCGTCATCAACATCACCACCGTCATCAACATCACCGTCATCAACATCATCACCATCACCACCGTCATCACCATCACCACCGTCATCAACATCACCACCGTCATCACCATCACCACCATCACCACATTCATCATCATCACCGCCGCCATTATCATCACCATCATTATTACCACCACCAACAATATCACCACCACTATCATGAACATCACCATCATCATCACCACCACCATCATCGCCATCATCATCACCACCGCCATCCAGAACATCAACATCACCACCACCATATCAACATCACCATCATCGCCATCATCATCAGTAAGAGGTTAATTTTGGGGTTAGACCAGGTACTGGTAGTGCGGTGGTACTGGTAGTGCGGTGGCTCTGGGAGTGTGGTGGTACTGGTCGTGCGGTGGTTTTGGTAGTGCGGTGGTACTGGTAGTGCGGTGGTTCTGGTAGTGCGGTGGTACTGGTAGTGCGGTGGCTCTGGGAGTGCGGTGGTTCTGGTAGTGCGGTGGTACTGGTAGTGCGGTGGCTCTGGTAGTGCGGTGGTACTGGTAGTGCGGTGGCTCTGGTAGTGCGGTGGTACTGGTGGTGCCGGTAGTGCGGCACCACCGATGGTGCGGTGGCGCTGGTAGTGCACCGCTACCTGAGCGAAGTACTCCTCGGAGATGCGCCCCGCCCACTCGACGCACAGCGGCAGCGGGCGGCACGGGTTGGAGATGTCTGCGCACTTGATGAGCATGCGCTTGATGAGCAAGCGGCTCTCTGGGGAGCAACCTGGGCCCGTCGACTCTCCATCCCCTCCCCCACCATTCTGCATAGGGGGGGGGGGACGTAGGGGGGGGGGGGGGGGCGAGAGACACGGGTAGGGCATTGGTGAGACGTGGGGAGACGTGGGTGAGACGTGGGGAGATATAGTGGGGTGCGGGGGCAGGGTGAGTGTGGGGTGCAGGGTGCAGGGTGCGGGGGCAGGGTGTGTGTGGGGTGCAGGGTGCAGGGTGCGGGGGCAGGGTGTGTGTGGGGTGCAG
Source organism: Lampetra planeri (assembly GCF_965212315.1). Taxonomy (NCBI): domain Eukaryota; kingdom Metazoa; phylum Chordata; class Hyperoartia; order Petromyzontiformes; family Petromyzontidae; genus Lampetra; species Lampetra planeri. The sequence continues at coordinate 2,941,317 of NC_136165.1, forward strand.
GGTGCGTGTGGGGTGCAGGGTGCGTGTGGGGTGCAGGGTGAGTGTGGGGTGCAGGGTGTGTGTGGGGTGCAGGTGCAGGGTGCGTGTGGGGTGCAGGGGCAGGGTGAGTGTGGGGTGCAGGGTGTGTGTGGGGTGCAGGGGCAGGGTGAGTGTGGGGTGCAGGGGCAGGGTGAGTGTGGGGTGCAGGGTGTGTGTGGGGTGCAGGGGCAGGGTGAGTGTGGGGTGCAGGGTGTGTGTGGGGTGCAGGGGCAGGGTGCGTGTGGGGTGCAGGGGCAGGGTGAGTGTGGGGTGCAGGGTGTGTGTGGGGTGCAGGGGCAGGGTGCGTGTGGGGTGCAGGGGCAGGGTGAGTGTGGGGTGCAGGGTGTGTGTGGGGTGCAGGTGCAGGGTGCGTGTGGGGTGCAGGGTGCGTGTGGGGTGCAGGGTGCGTGTGGGGTGCAGGGTGCGTGTGGGGTGCAGGGTGCGTGTGGGGTGCAGGGTGCGTGTGGGGTGCAGGGTGCGTGTGGGGTGCAGGTGCAGGGTGCGTGTGGGGTGCAGGGTGCGTGTGGGGTGCAGGGTGCGTGTGGGGTGCAGGTGCAGGGTGCGTGTGGGGTGCGCACCACGGAGGCAGCGTCGTCTGCCCCCCCTCCCGGCTTGTTGATGCTGTTCACGAACTTGTTGACGTGCTCAAAGTGCTTCGTCATCTCCGTGGCCAGCACCATGTCGATGATGGCCTGCCGCAGCGTGCGGAAATCGCTCCTGCCACGCGGGGACACGCGCGGGGACACGCGCGGGGACACGGAGACACGGGGACACGGGGACACGGAGACACGGGGACACGGGGACACGGGGACACGGAGATACGGGGACACGGAGATACGGGGACACGGGGACACGGGGACAGGGAGACACAGGGACACGGAGACACGGAGACACGGAAACACAGAAACACGGAAACACGGGGACACGGAAACACGGAAACACGGGGACACGGAAACACGGAAACACGGAAACACGGAAACACGGGGACACGGAGATACGGAGATGGGGAGTCGCGGGGACATGGAGACGCGGGGACACGGAGATACAGGGACACACACGGGGAGTCGCGGGGACACCGAGACGCGGGGACAAGGGACACTTGACAGAGACATTGAGATGGCACGACATGGGACACGCAGATACAGGGACACAACACAACCATCGTCACGGCGATTAGTTCTGCGGCGTGCAATGCCCATCATGACCACCGTCGCCATCACCACCGCCCCGTCACACGGGTGAGACGTGGGGGGAGACGTCGGAGGCCTCCGATTAGCGCGGTTGGCGCCGCACGGCGCGAAAGCGGTTCAACATACGCACGCACATCGCCGCCATAACCACCGCCACCCATCGTCAACGCAACCATCATCACCACCGTCGCTACACCGCCACCCTCATCGCGTCTTCGCTGGTGCCCCGCCTCTCCGTGTCTCCCTCCTCGTCGCCCCACATCACGACCCCTGACCCCGACCCCTGACCCCGTCCCTCTCCCACGGTGCCCACCTCTCCATGTTGCGGAAGATGTTGCCCTTGTCGTCGCGCGTGCTCAGCTGGAAGGCGAGCGCCGCGTGGTGGCTCTCCAGCACGGCCGTGTCGTTGTAGAGCACCGCCAGCTCGCTGCCCGCGTTGCACAGGAACGAGTTGGTGCGCCCCGGGTGGTCCACGTCGTGCACCGTCGCCGCGATCAGCGCCGCCACCTCGTCGCACTGGTCCAGGCACGCCTGGGGGGAGGGGGGGGAGGGGGGGGGGAGCCCCGAGGAAAGAGGAGTTGGTGGCAGTGGTGGTGCAGTGGTGGTGGTGGCGGCGGTGGTGGCGGCGGTGGTGGCGACGGTGGTGGCGGCGGTGGTGGCGGCGGTGGTGGCGGTTCAGTGGTGGTGGTGGCAGTGGTGGTGGCGGCGGTGGTGGCGGTGGTGGTGGCGGTGGTGGTGCAGTGGTGGTGGTGGCAGTGGTGGTGGCGGCGGTGGTGGTGGTGGTGGTGGCGGCGGTGGTGGCGACGGTGGTGGCGGCGGTGGTGGCAGCGGTGGTGGCGGTGATGGTGCAGTGGTGGTGGTGGCGGCGGTGGTGGCGGCGGTGGTGGCGGCGGCGGTGGTGGCGGCGGTGGTGGTGGCGGTGGTGGCAGTGGTGGTGGCAGTGGTGGTGACGGTGGTGGTGGTGGTGGTGGCGGTGGTGGCGGCGGTGGTGGCGGCGGTGGTGGTGGCAGTGGTGGTGGCAGTGGTGGTGGCAGTGGTGGTGACAGTGGTGGTGGCAGCGGTGGTGGTGGCAGTGGTGGCGGCGGCGGTGACGGCAGCAGGAGGCAGGAGGGAGGCAGAGAGTGGAGTTAAATGGTAGTTAGGTGGTAGTTTGGTGGTAGTTAGGCGGTAGCTATGCGGTACCTTGACCCGCTCCTTGCGCAGGAAATACGCGGTGGCGTGCAGGACGTCTGCGGCGTGCGTGGAGTTGTGGTACGAGTTGCTCGAGTGGTAGTTGGTCTCGATGAGCGACAGCCACGTTCGCAGCGTCGCCTCCGAGCAGCCCAGGAAGTCGCAAACCCCGAAGCGCGCAAACACCTTGAGGCCCAGGTACACCAGCGGCCTGACTCACGCGCACAAAGACAAAGATCCCCCGTGTAGCCTTAACAGACTGTAGGGGCAAGTGCTGTTAGCGAGCACCTATGAAGGCCGGAACGGTACACGAGGGGGTGGGTGGCCAGCACCACGCCCGACCGCCTTTGTCTCCCCAGTGGAGATGTTTACACACCGCACCAGGTACTCATTTCAGGCTGAGTCGACCTAGGGGAGGCCCAGGACCGGTTCAGATAATCGTCACCGGTGTTAGCCGTGAGCGGGAATCGAACCCGGGTCGCCAGGTTCATAGCGCAGCGTAGCGCTAACCGCTACACTACCGCTCCCCTTGACTCACGCGCACACACACGTACACACACACGTACACACACACGTACACGCACACACAGTTAGTACGCGCGCACACGCACGCGCGCGCATCTCCCCGCCGCCCCCACCTCCCCCCCGCGCGCGTGCATGCGCGTCACCTCTTGTGCGTCACGTTCTCCGCCTCGAAGATGTCGAAGTCCCAGCGGTCCTCGAAGCCAAGCGCCTCGACGACTCGGGGTGGCGGCACCGCCGCGTCGCCCGGCGCCGGTGCCGTGGGGACCCGCAGCGGGCTCTGGGCGTGGTGCACGTCTAGACGCGGGGCGGAGAGACGCTCGCTCCCGTGTCCGTCGTTACACAGCCCCGGCCGGTCGTTCCGTAATTCGCCCCCCGCGTCATTCGCTCCGTCGTTCACCCGCGAACCCGGCTCGTCATTCCGTCAAGTCTAGATTTGAAGTTCTCGTGGTTCTTTCGGTAGAGGCGAATTGCCCGATGATGCTGGATGCAATTACCAGCGAAACGTCACAGTACTCAAATTGTAAATGCTGTGGTTTCACGCTTCAACACACCGGTGGGCTAAAGCAGTGAACTGTTTGTCTTTTGTCAACGTGACAGTTTTTTTACTGATTGGCCGTGTCGGGTGGTGGAGGGTTACGACACATTTATAAATAACGCGATCTAAACCCAAAAACGTTGATTATGATTAATGAAAATAACTAAATCACGACGTTTCGGAGGCAACACAAGCTTCCGTCATCAGGTGGAACAACCACAGCAATTTGTTTTTTTTTACTGTAGTGGGCAGAGAGAGCTGTATGTGACAAGCGATTAGACATTTTTTGCTGGGGTTGTTCCATCCTGGTAACGGAAGCTTGTGTTGCCTCCGAAACGTCGTGATTTAGTTATTAATTTTATTTTCACCTACGTGACTTTACCGAAAGAACCAAAGAGTCGTTTAGTTGCTCAGACAGAGAGGCGGGCTATGCGCAGTGGGATCTGCGCGTCTACACGGGGATGAGTCATTCACTCGTCAACTCATTCATTCATTTAGTCAACACGTCACTCAGTGCAACCCACAAACGCACGTGGTGGCACTAGTGTGCTGATCTTAAAGGTGCATTGATGCTCCTACTGCTGTTGTGGAGTGACTCATGCAAGCCAGCTATGGCTGCAGAGTTTGGTGGTACATGTTGTTGACGTCGTTTATTGTGAAAATTCGGTCACAGTTCCTATGACCTGCACTGTTTCATTGCTTTTATGGCTTTATCTTGGTGATTTTCGAAAAGTTTTTTGGTTTGGCCATGTTTGTTTGTTGTAGTACAGAGTTACACTGATGGCCTTAATCTAAGTTGTCTTGTGGTTGTTGTTGTTGTTTGACTTGCATCCCACTGGGATATTTGCACACAGCGTTGGTGTACGGTGATTTTTTTTCTGCAATATTTTGCTGTCTTTTCTTGGATTTTCTGTTTGCACTTATTCACTTTAAGATGTTTTCTTGTTCATGTTTTAGTTTTTTGCTTGTTGCGGTTGCACCCGATTCAAGAGCCGAATGGCTCACAGGGCTATACCTAATAAATGAACTTTGAACTTTGAACGTCCACCGGGCGATGCATTCGCTCAGGAAGTCATTCAGAAAGTGATGTATTCATTCATTATAATAACTATTCATTCATCAAATCATTCACTCACTCGTGTGCTCATTCATCCAGCCACCACCGCGCTTGCCTCCTCACTCACGCAGGGCCCGGCGAGTGAAGACGGAATGATCGACGGGAATGAATTAATGTGATTTGAATGGAACTCACTCTTGGAGAGAATGAAGTCATTTCCCGACAATCGACGCAGCCCATCCTGCAGAGACGAGAAACGAGGAGCGTGTCAACGGGACAAAAGGCAAAGCTCCCCCGTGTAGCCTACCCCAGGCTGTTGGGGCAAGCGCTCTTAGCGAGTGGCACCAATGAAGGATGACACGACGCAACATGGCCAGCACCCTGTCTCCCCAGCAATGATGATTGCACACCGCACGGGAAACTGTCCAGGCGGAGGTGCAGAGTCTGGTTCAGGATTGCGCCAATGGACATTGGCCGTGGCTGGGAGTCGAACTCGGGAACTCCAAAGGTGAGCGGAGAAGTGTAGGGACCCTGCAGTTTGGCGAGTGAGTGTGTGGTTGGGTGGGTTTGTGGGTGTGTGATTGAGTGGGTGTGTGAGTGAGTGGGTGGTTGAGTGAGTGGGTGGATGAGTGAGTGGTTGGGTGGGTATGTGGGTGAAAATGTGAGTGGTTGGGTAGGTGAGTGTATCAGTGAGTGAGTGGGTGTGTGAATGGGTGAGTGTATGAGTGAGTGAGTGGGTGGGTGAGTGGTTGGGTGGGTTTGTGGGTGAATATGTGAGTGGGTGGGTAGGTGAGTATATCAGTGAGTGAGTGGGTGTGTGAATGGGTGAATGTATGAGTGAGTGGATGGGTGAGTGTTTGGTTAGGTGGGTTTGTGGGTGAATGTGAGTGGGTGGGTGGGTGAGTGTCCGTCTATTGCAGCAGAGGTGTAGAGAATTCCAACAAGACCTACATCTCTGCTTTATTGACCTGGTCAAGGCCTATGATACCATCAGTAGACCTGGGCTCTGGGTTGTTCTTCGTGCTTTCGGAGCCCCTGACCCTCTGCTCACGATCATTAAGGACCTTCATGATGGTGAGTGGGCCCGGGTAAAACTACGTGGCCGGGAGTCGGAGCCATTCCCTGTTCACCTTGGGGTGTGACAGGGGATGTCCTCTGGCTCCCACATTATTTAGCATCTATTTCGACCACGTAGTTCGTGAAGCCTTCGATGGCTGTACCAGAGGAATTTCCATCTGGTGGGTGAGTGTTGTTTTGGGCCTGCAGTGTAGTGGCGGTTGAACACGGTGTGGTGGTGGATGAGCCGGAGCAGTCCGTGCACGTGTGGAGCGACCAATGAGCGAAGTTCACGGGAACCGTAACCACGGCAGCAGTAGTCGTCATAGCGATAGACGAGCGATGGGCAGGCCGCTAACCGCCGGTGAGCGAGCGAGCGAGTTAGCAAACTGGGTACGGCACGACCACCACCACCACATCCTTCCTGCCTCTCCCTCGCCCCTCGCCCCCCCCCCCAGCCCACCCCCCGCCCCCCGTCACCGTCATGAGCCCCCCGACGAGGTCGCTGGCGTGAGGGTCGTCGTCGCGCGAGCCCAGCTGCGGCGAGTAGAGCTCCGTGGTCCTCAGGATCTCGAGCACGCGGTCCAGAGCCTCCGCCACCGACACGGGGCTGCTCTCCTGGGCCGCGTTGATGATGTTGATCACCTGACGTGTGGGGAGGAGGGGGCGGGGGGGGAGCGGAAGTGGGGTCGGAGGTCAGCGACGTGATGGGGAGGGGGCGGCAGTGGGGTCGGAGGTCAGCAACACAGCTATTGAGTGTAGCACCAATGATGGTCAGCTGGTGTAGGGGAGGAGGGGGATGGCAGTGGGGTCGGAGGTCAGTGACGTGATGGGGGGCGGGAGGGGCTAAGGCAGTGGGGTCGGAGGTCAGCGACGTGATGGGGGGCGGGAGGGGCGGCGCCAGTGGGTTCGGAGGTCAGTGACATGATGGGGGAGGGGCGGTGGCAGTGGGGTCAGAGGTCAGTGACGTGATGGGGGGGAGGGGCGGCGCCAGTGGGTTCGGAGGTCAGTGACATGATGGGGGAGGGGCGGGTGGCAGTGGGGTCGGAGGTCAGTGACGTGATTGGGGGCGGGAGGGGCGGTGGCAGTGGGGTCAGAGGTCAGTGATGGAGGAGGGGGAGGGGCGGTGGCAGTGGGGTCAGAGGTCAGCGACGTGATGGGGAGGGGCGGTGGCAGTGGGGTCGGAGGTCAGCGCCGTGATGGGTGCTGGTGGGGCGGTGGCAGTGGGGTCAGAGTTCAGTGACGTGATGGGGGAGGGGCGGTGGCAGTGGGGTCGGAGGTCAGCGCCGTGATGGGTGCTGGTGGGGCGGTGGCAGTGGGGTCAGAGTTCAGTGACGTGATGGGGGAGGGGCGGTGGCAGTGGGGTCGGAGGTCAGCGCCGTGATGGGTGCTGGTGGGGGTAGCGAGCACCTTCGTGATGGGGGCTTCGATGGTCATCGAGTGAATTCGCGCCATGGACGAGTTTCTCCGGTGGTGAACGCTGCCTCCTGCAGCCACACGCAGACACACAAAGACAAAGGTCCCCAGCGGAGCGCTAGAAGACTGTCGGGGCAAGGGCTGTGGGCGAAGGCAGGCACGGTATACAAGGAGGTGGGTGGCCAGCACCGCGCTTGACCAAAAATACACACATGCACACACACATACATACACACATACACACACACATACACACACATACACACATACACACACATACACATACACACACATACACACACACACACATACATACATAAATACACACACACACATACACACACACACACATACACACACACATACATACACACACACATACATACACACACATACACACACACACACACATACACACATACATACATACACACATGCATATGAACACGATTACACGGAGACACACACACATACATACACATACACACATACATACATACACAACACACACATACACACAACACACACATACGAACACGATTACACGGAGACACACAGATGCACGTACAAGATATGCATTCGTCCACAAGGCACACGCGCACACAAAGACAAAGGTCCCCCGCGTAGCCTGTAACAGACTGTAGGGGCAAGTGCTGTTAGCAAGCAGCACCTATAAAGGCCGGAATGGCACACGAGGGGGTGGGTGGCCAGCACCACGCCCGGCCGCCTTTGTCTCCCCCAGTGGCGATGTTTACTACACCACCGCTACACCAGGTAACTCATTTGAGTCTGAGTCGACCTAGGGGAGGCCCAGGACCGGTACAGATAATCGTCACCGGTGTTGGCCGCATACACACACACACCTGCACACACGCACACATGTGTTCGCACACACGCACGTGTCCGCACACACGCACTTTACGTCTGTCTACTTGCCCATGTCCTGTCTCCTCCGTATGTGTCCCCTGCGTGTCCCCGCTTCACAAAGTCTTTCTGCATCTCCACACGTGTCTCCCTGTGTCTGCCTTCATGTCCCTGTGTCTTCTTGTGTGTGCGTCCCCCTCCACCATCGTCTCTTCATTTCTCCCTCCAAATCTCAGCGTTATCTGCTGTGTCTCCCCGTGTCTCCATACATGCCCCCCCCCCCCGTGTCTCCCCCCCCCCGATGTCAATATGTCACCCCCCCCCCCCATGTCTCCCCGTGTGTCTCCACGTGTCTCCCCCCACCCCCCCATGTCTCCCTGTGTCTCCCCCCATCTCCCCATGTGTCTCCGGATCTCCCCCTCAGTGTGTCTCCAGATGTCTCCCCGTGTGTTCCTCTGTCTCCCCGTGTCTACCCCCCCCCCCCCGTGTGTCTCCAGGTGTTCCCCCCATCTCCCCGTGGGTCTCCCTCCGTCTCCCCCCCGTGTGTCTCCAGGTGTCTCCCTGTGTGTCTCTCCCCCCGTGTGTCTCCAGGTGTCTCCCCGTGTGTCTCTCCCCACGTGTGTCTCCAGGTGTCTCCCCGTGTGTCTCTCCCCCCGTGTGTCTCCAGGTGTCTCCCCGTGTGTCTCTCCCCCCGTGTGTCTCCGCACCATCACTGCCTCGGGACGTGTTAGAACGAACGTCGAGAGAGCTTTTCCTCCGGTCCTTGTGTCTCTGTGAGTGTCCGTCTGCCCCACACACACACGTACACACAGACACACACACGTACACACAGACACACGCACACAGACAAACACAAAGATCCCTTGTTATAGCCTTGAACAGACTTGTGGGGCAAGTGCTGTTTGCAAGTTGCACCTGTAAAGGCCGACACGACACACGAAGGGGTGGGTGGCCAACACCACGCCTGGCCGCCTTTGTCTCCCCAGTGGCGATGTTTACACACTGCACCGGGTACTCGTTTGAAGCCGAGTCGACCTAGGAGACGCCCAGGACCGGTTAAGATAATCGTCGCCGATGTTGGCAATGAACGGGTATCGAACTCGGGTCTCCGGGTTCGTAGCGCAGTGCTCGAACCGCTGCACTATCGCTCCCCACATGCACGCAGACACACACAGACACACACAGACACACACAGACACACACAGACACACACACACATAAGCCACACACATAGGCATACCAAGACACACACACACTCACGTTCACACACATACAGATAAGAAACACAGTACGAAGACACACACACACACATAGACACACGCAGACACACACAGACACACACAGACACACATACACATAAGACACACACACATACACACATAGGCATACCAAGACACACACACACACACTCACGTTCACACACATACAGATATGAAACACAGTACGAAGACACACACACACACACAATTCCGCACACAAACACATACACACTGAAAACGCAAAGACAAAGATCCCCCGTATAAACCCTAACAGGCTGTTGGGGCAAGTGCGGCTAGAGAGTGGCAGCACCTGTGAAGGCCGGCACGGCGCACGAGGGGGGTTGGGTGGTCAACGTCACGACCGGCCTTCGTCCGTACGGCTTCCCCTCGTTTTATGGCGGGGTGCGCGTTCTCGAATAACGGTGCGTAACTCAAAATCGCGTCAACCAAAACGTCATTTACACTTCTTCTTGGTTCTTTCGGTAAAGTCACGTAGAATGGAAATAATAAAATAATAAAATAAAACATAATAAAATAATTCTCACGACGTTTCGGCCACAACGCAAGCAGCCGTCCTCAGGTGAAGAGCAGGTCTGTCGGGGAGACGCTGTGAGTGTCCGTCTGCCCCGACAGACCTGGTCTTCACCTGAGGACGGCTGCTTGCGTTGTGGCCGAAACGTCGTGAGAATTATTTTATAATGTTCTATTATTTTATTATTTCCATTCTACGTGACTTTACCGAAAGAACAAAAAAGATGAATCCCTGCAGTCACGAAAGCGTTAAATCAAAAGTCATTTATACTGTTAGTTTTTTCGGAAAAGTCACGTAGGTAAAAAATGAAATTAAAATTAATAAAAAATGTATTAATATAAATCACGACGTTTCGGAGGCAACACAAGTCTCCGTCATCAGGTGGGAGCGTCACAGCCAGATTTGCTGTATCAAGTGAGGCAGGGATAAGAACTTGCATCTCGTGTCGCTGGACGGGAGGTGTTGGGGGGGTGGGGGGTTACCAGCCTTCGGTAGGCAGGAAGTGCGCAGGCGGGGAGGAGGCGGGGGTTCAAAGGTCGAGTAATCGTCCAGCGGAAAAATAAAAAAAAAACGACCGATTCCAATTTCGGTTGACCGATCGACGGGGGATCGACCCGTTATCCTTGCTGCGGAACTGTGGGTGGGTGGCCGGGGGGGGGGGGGGGGGGTGGGAGGAGGAGTTGGGGGGCCAGGCGCGGTGGAGGGATACGCACCTGTGTGAACGCTGCCCGCACGCCCACGCTCCTCCCTGTGTATCCCTTCACCCTGCAGGTGCGCACGAGAAAAGAAGCCAAAGGAGGAGAATGTCGATTTAAAGCTTCTTTCGTGACTGCAGGGATTCATCTTCTTGGTTCTTTCGGTAAAGTCATCACGTAGAATGGAAATAATACAATAATAAAACATAATAAAATAATTCTCACGACGTTTCGGCCACAACGCAAGCAGCCGTCCTCAGGTGAAGAACAGGTCTGTCGATAAGACAGAGTCTGAATGAACACCACCAAGATTGGCAGCGTATATTTAAGCTGGGAGGGAGGAGGAAGAGCGCCTTGACAAAAGAATTTGCATAGCAAGAGGAATTTTAGCATATTTATGTAATATTACACTATGTATTATTCTACCCACCCTACTACATAGTGTAATATTAAATAAATATGCTAAAATTCCTCTTGATATGCAAATTCTTTTGTCAAGGCGCTCTTCCTCCTCCCTCCCAGCTTAAATAGACGCTCCAAGCCCAGGACGTGTCATTCAGACTCCGTCTTATCGACAGACCTGTTCTTCACCTGAGGACGGCTGCTTGCGTTGTGGCCGAAACGTCGCGAGAATTATTTTATGGCGTTTTATTTTTATTACTTTATTATTTCCATTCTACGTGACGACTTTACCGAAAGAACCAAGCAGAAAGAGAAACTCCCCCCCCACCACCACCACCACCACCTCCACCACCACCACCACCACCACCTCCACCACCACCACCACCACCACCACCACCTCCACCACCACCACCACCACCACCACCACCACCTCCACCACCACCACCTCCATCACCACCACCACCTCCTCCACCACCACCACCACCACCACCACCTCCACCCCCACCACCACCACCTCCACCACCACCACCACCACCGTGGTGGGACCTTGAGCAGACTGCCGGGGGGGAAAGTGGCGGCCGGGCTCGCGGGCACCCATGCAGGCCGGGCAGGGCCCCACAATACTGGTGCTCATTTAAGGCTGAGTTGACCTGGGGGAGGACCGGTTCAGATATTAGTCGCCGTCGTTGGGGTTGCGAGCGGGAGTCAAGCTAGGGTCACCGGGTTCGTGACAGACCGCATGCTGACCGCTGCTCCCCACGATGTGCATGGACGCACGCGCGCACATGCAGTGGTGTCACTTCCTGCGGCGCGGTTTCAGTGTCCGCTCCTCGCTCGCGAAGACGGAGAGAGGGGGACGACTCGGAGAGAGAGAGAGAGAGGACAACTCGCTCCCTCACTCCCTCGTTACCTCCCTCCCTCATTCCCTCACTCCTTCACTCCCTCATTCCCACACTCCTTCACTCCCTCCCTCACTCCCTCCCTCCCACCACTCCTTCACTCCCTCCCTCCCTCCCTCATTCCCACCACTCCCTCCCTCCCGCGCTCCCTGCTAGAAGCGAGCTTCACCTGCGTGGCGTAGTCGCTGCACGGGCACCGCACCGACACGAAGTGCCTCGTCCACCTGCGAGTCCGCCGGGAAACACGGACAACAGCGGTGAGGACGGACAGGCGGACGGACAGGCGGATGGACAGGCGGAGAGCGGCTGGGCGAAGTGAACGCCGTCTGTCCGTCGCCGCTCCAATTGTCTGGAACTGTGTGTTCGTGTGTGTCCACATGTGTGTGTCCGTGTGTGTGTTTGTCCGTGTGTCTCCGTGTGTGTGTTTGTCCGTGTGTCTCCGTGTGTGTGTTTGTCCGTGTGTGTGTTTGTCTGCGTGTATTTGTCCGTGTGTCCGTGTGTGTGTGTGTGTGTGTGTTTGTCCGTGAGTGTGTGTTCGTGAGTGTGTGCGTGCCCGTGTGTGTGTGTTCGTGAGTGTGTGCGTGCCCGTGTGTGCGTGTCCGTGTGTGTGTTTGTCCGCGTGTTTGTCCGTGTGTGTGTGTCTGTGAGTGTGTGCGTGCCCGTGTGTGTGTCCGAGTAGAGGACTGTTCGACACTTCACGTGGCCTTAACGTGCACATTGCCTGGCACAAGCGCGGTGGTGACGTCACTGCCACTTCATAGCGAATGGCGGTTGTTGTTGGTGTTGTTGGTGTCCGTGTGTGTCTGTGTGAGATCTCACCCGCCCTGCCCAATGACAGGAATGACCGTTGCGATCTGTTTGATCGTCTTCCCCGACTTGCACTTCGTGTACAGAGTCCCCTTCCATTCCTAGAACACGCACGTGCACACACACACGCACACACACACTCACGTATGCGCATATGCCACTACGCAGCGGTGATGCCACCGCGGCGCTTGCGCCAGGCTAGGTGCACACACACACACAAGACAAAGTTTCCCTCCCGACCATCTCCCCTCAACAGACTGTCGGGGCAAGTGCTGTTAACGAGCACCTATGAAGGCCGGCACGGCACACGAGGGGGTGGGTGGCCAGCACCACGCCCGGCCGCCTTTGTCTCCCCAGTGACGATGTTTACGGCATCGCACCAGGTACTCATTTGAAGCCGAGTCGACTTAGGGGAGGGCCCAGGACCCGGCTCAGACAATCGTCACCGGTGTCGGCCGCGAGCGGGAATCGAACTCGGGCCGCCGGGTTCTTAGCGCCGACCGCTGCACCACCGCTCAAGCACCTTGCTGTGCTGGTCCGTGATCAAATCGCTGTCTTCTTCCTCCTCCTCTTGCTGCTGCTGCTGCTGCAGCCGCTGCTGCTGCTGGTGCCGCTGGTGCCGCTGGCCATCGTCCGCACCGCCGTCGACGTCGCCGTCATCGTCGTCATCGTCGGCGAGCGGCTCTTCTTGCGCCGGCGGCGGCGGCACTGGCTGCTGCTGTTGCTGCTCGTCGAGTTCCGAGCCGCGCTCTCGCCGCTGGTTCCGCGAGCCGTGAGCGTGAGCGCGGGCGAGCGCCGGCTGTCCGTGGGCGCGGGTGTCCGAGCCAAGGGCTCGCTCCGGGGCGGCGCGGCCCACCAGCTCGTCCGACGAGAAGCCCGTGGCTCGCTCGAACGCTGGGTTCACGTACTGCACCGGCGAGGCCAGGGCACAGGCGGACACACGGAGGGACAGACACACGGATGGACGCAAGATGGGATGAACCAGATGGATGGACGCGGACGCATGGACAGACACAGGCGGACACACGGAGGGACAGACACACGGATGGACGTGCGGACGGACGCACGATGGGATGAACCAGACGGACGGACGCGGACGCACGGACAGACACAGGCGGACACACGGAGGGACAGACACACGGATGGACGTGCGGACGGACGCACGACGGGATGAACCAGACGGACGGACGCGGACGCACGGACAGACACAGGCAGACACACGGAGGGACAGACACATGGATGGACGTGCGGACGGACGCACGACGGGATGAACCAGATGAACAGACATGGATGCACGGACAGACACAGACGGATGCACGATGGAATAAACCAGGCAGATAGACAGACACACCGATGGACATGCGGACAGACGCACGATGGGATGAACCAGACGGACAGACGCGGATGCACGGATGGACGAGCGGACGGACGCACGGACGGACGTGGTGCGTACACGTTGTGTGGATGGTGCGTGTGCCACTCATTTTGTTTACACGTTGCATACGCGTTGTGTACACGTAACCAACGTGAATACAACATGTACCCAAACACGTACGCAACATGTACCCAAACACGTACGCACCACGTACCTGACAATCATGCAAAAATGTACCCAAAACATGTGACCAACATGGGTGTACACGGCGCGTACACACGTAACCACGTACACACGTAACCACGTACACGCGTACACGTGTAACCGCGTACGTGGCGGTGAGCGTGCGGCGTGTCCCCCACCTGTATCACGTGATCCTCGCTCGTGATCTCCACCGCGTCGTGGCAGCGCTGCAGCGCGGCCAGCAGCGCGTTGCACGCCCTGTGCTCGCCACCGCACCGTCACATTCACCGTCGTCATTGTCATCGTCATCATTGTCATCGTCATCATCGTTACCATCGACACCGTCACCGTCGTCGCCATCATCATCATCGTCATCTCGTCATCATCACCATCGTCACCATCATCGCCTTTACCATCAACGTCATCATTGTTGCCATGACCATCATCACCTTCATCATCGTCATCATCGTCATCATCATCATCACCTTCATCATCGTCGTCGCCATCACTATTGTCGCCGTTACCATCGCCACCACCATCACCATCGCCACCTTCGTCATCATCGTCACCATCGTCACCATCGCCACCTTCGTCACCATCGACACCCTCGTCACCATCATCGTCACCATCGTCACCACCATCACCATCGCCACCTTCGTCATCATCGTCACCATTGTCATCACCGTCATCATCGTCACCATCATCGTCACCATCGTCACCACCATCACCATCGTCACCACCGTCACTATCGCCACCTTCGTCATCATCGTCACCATCGTCACCATCGTCACCATCGTCACCATCTCCATCGTCGCCATCGCCGCCGCCACCATCAGCTACTAAGATTCGTTATCAATTGCTGCTGGAAGCCAACGGCGGCAGAGCGAGCGGCTCCCAGTCGGAAGCTCCTCAACTCGCCGTCGCGCTTGGGCGTCTACTCGGCACCGTCGTCCGTCCGGGCACGCGCGATACAAACGAGCGCCACTCTGTGTGGAAGCTCAACGGCGGTCGTCCCTCTCGATAGGCTCGCACCTGCCATAGGAACGTGGAATTTCCACCACTGGCTCTGCAGCAGCTGTAACGTGGGGGAGACGTGCACCAAGCGATGCCTCAATGCTCAATCGAGCACAGGACATCTCTTTAATTATAATTAATTAGGGGGGGGGGGTGGGGGGGTTGCTGGTCTGATCTGATGGGCGATCGACGGGAGATCTCGAAGGATGAATGATGAGTGATCGATGGTTGATCAATGGGTGATCGATGGGTGATCGATGGTTGATCGATGTGAGATGGAAGGGTGATCGATGAGTGATCGATGGGTGATCAATTGGTGATCAATGTGTGATCAATGTGTCATTGGATGGAGATCAAAGGGTTATTAAATATTGATCTATGTGTGATCAGTTTGTGATCAATAGGTTATCCATGCATGATCCGTGGGTGATCGATGGAAGGATCACCAATGAGCGATCAATGGGCAATCGAGGGGTGATGCATGGGTGATCGATGGGAGATGGAAGGGTGATCGATGGGCGATCGAGGAATAATCAATGGGCGATCGAGGGGCGATCGAGGGGCGATCGATGTTCATGGGAGTCATGGTAACACAGGCGAGATTCGCGCACCTGAGTTTGAAGCTGGCACGGAGCTCCCCGTGCTCCAGCTGCAGCAGCTCGTTGTAGCAGACGCTCACTCGGTGGTCCTCCACGAACCTCTACAAAGACAAAAGTCCCCCCCCGCCCGCCCGCCCCGTGTAGCCTTAGCAGACTGTCGGGGCAAGTGCTGTCAGCGAGGAGGGCCTGCGAAGGCCAGCACGGCACACGAGGGGGGTGGGTGGCCAGCACCGCGCCCCGGCCGCCCTCCGTCCCCCCAGTGACGATGTTTATACAATCTGCTCATTTGAGGCCGAATCGACCTAGGGGAGGCCCAGGACCGGTTCAGATAAATCGTCACAGTGGTGTTGGTGGCCGTGAGCGGGAATTGAACTCGGGCAGCCGGGTCCGTAGTGCAGCGCCCTAACCGCACTACCACTGCTCTCCACACACACACACACTCATCGCACCTCCAGTGCACACACACACACACACACCTTTAGTACACACACACACACCCACACACACACACTCATCACACCTCCAGTGCACACACACATTTAGCACACACACACACACCTTTAGCACACACCCACACACACACACTCATCACACCTCCAGTGCATACACACACCTTTAGCACATACACACAGACCCCACACCTCTAGTACACACATACACCTCATACCCACACCTCGAAAAACAAAGACAAAGATCCCCGGTATAACCTTAACAGACTGTAGGGGCAAGTGCTGTTAGCGAGCACCTATGAAGGCCGGCACGGCACACGAGGGGGTGGGTGGCCAGCACCACGCCCGGCCGCCTTTGTCTCCCCAGTTGCGATATTTACACACCGCACCAGGTACTCATTTGAGGCTGAGTCGACCTAGGGGATGAGCCCCCAGGACCAGTTCACATAATCGTCCCTGGTGTTGATTGTGAGCGGGAATCGAACTCTGGTAGTTGAGTTCTTAGTGGAGCGCGCTAGCCACTTCGCTACCACTCTAGCGCACACACACACACCTCACACACACACATCGAGCACACACACACCTCACACACACACACCTCACACACACACACCTCACACACACACACCGAGCACACACACACCTCACACACACACACCTCACACACACACACACATCGAGCACACACACACCTCACACACACACACCTCACACACACACCTCACACACACACACCTCACACACACACACCGAGCACACACACACCTCACACACACACACCTCACACACACACACCGAGCACACACACACCTCACACACACACACCTCACACACACACACACATCGAGCACACACACACCTCACACACACACACCTCACACACACACACCTCACACACACACACACCTCACACACACACATCGAGCACACACACACCTCACACACACACACCTCAGACACACACACCTCACACACACACACCTCACACACACACACCTCACACACACACACCTCACACACACACACCTCACACACACACACCTCACACACACACACCTCACACACACACACCTCAAGCACACACACACCTCACACACACACACCTCAAGCACACACACACCTCACACACACACACCTCACACACACACTCACACACACACACCTCACACACACACCACACACACACACCTCACACACACACACACCTCACACACACACACCTCACACACACACACCTCACACACACACACCTCACACACACACACCTCACACACACACACCTCACACACACACACCTCACACACACACACCTCAAGCACACACACACCTCACACACACACACCTCAAGCACACACACACCTCACACACACACTCACACACACACACCTCACACACACACCACACACACACACCTCACACACACACACCTCACACACACACACCTCACACACACACACCTCACACACACACACCTCACACACACACACCTCACACACACACACCTCACACACACACACCTCACACACACACATCGAGTACACACACACACCTCACACACACACACCTCACACACACACATCGAGCACACACACACCTCACACACACACATCGAGCACACACACACCTCACACACACACACCTCACACACACACACCGAGTACACACACACCTCACACACACACATCGAGCACACACACACCTCACACACACACATCGAGCACACACACACCTCACACACACACACCTCACACACACACACCTCACACACACACACCTCACACACACACACATCGAGCACACACACACCCCACACACACATCGAGCACACACACACCCCACACCTCTACCACACACGCACACCCCTCTAGCGCACACACACACACGTCCCCACGTGCTGGTGTGGAATTTGTCCCTGTGGTGCCAAGTCTCATTTGATTTTCACATTTTTTCCAAAAAAATCTGCAAACGATTCTCTAAACTGTGTCAGCCCCGGCTACCCGTACCCGGCCGGGTACCCGTTTGCGACCCTGGTGCGGCCGGGTACGGGTACGGGTAGGCCGTGAGTCACTGGTGAGTAACCGTTTGTCACTCAATTCCCAACGTCTTGTCTCTTCTCACAATTCAAGTTCCTAGAATCAACCCACCCGCGCCTGCAACGTGGCTTCATCCCAGAGGTCGCAATCGGGTACCCGATACCCGTACCCTACCCGATACCCGGCTACTCGTACCCGGCCGGGTATCGGGTACGGGTACCCGTTTGCGACCCTGGTGCGGCCGGGTACCGGTACGGGTAAGGAATCAAAACCCGTTTGCGACCTCTGGAGAAGATTCATCGGCCGATCGTTTCTGTGCGAGTCGCGCGGTTCATGGGATCTCGCTTGCTTACCCGCGTGAAGCCAGCTGTGAGCAGGGGCAGGATGCTCTCCTCCTCCTGATCAGACGGTCTGAGTTGGACACGGGTGTGGGGTGAGGGCGGGAAGAGAGAGACATACACACACACAAGACAAAGATCCCACGTCTAGCCTTCAACATGCTGTTGGGGCAAGTGCTGTTTGTGAGACGCACACTCCGATTAGCAAGGTTGGCTACGTACGAAGCTTAGCGTACATACACAGTACACCAGGGGTAGTGCGGCAAGTATTACACCTGACCGCCTTTGTCTCCCCAGTGCTGATGTTTATACACCGCATTGGGGGGCTCATTTTTTTGTGGTTGTGGTGGTGCTGGTGGTTGTGGTGATTGTAGTTGCGGTGATTGTGGTGATTGTGGTTGTGGTGATTGTGGTTGTGGTGATTGTGGTTGTGGTGATTGTGGTTGTGGTGATTGTGGTTGTGGCGAATGTGGTTGTGGTGATTGTGGTGATTGTGGTTGTGGCGATTGTGTTTGTGGTGATTGTGGTTGTGGTGATTGTGGTTGTGGTGATTGTGGTTGTGGTAATTGTGGTTGTGGTGGTTGTGGTGATTGTGGTTGTGGTGATTGTGGTGATTGTGGTGATTGTGGTGATCGTGGTGATCGTGGTGGTGGTTGTGGTGTTTATCGTGGTATTCGCGGGAACTCACATTTTTCTGGTGACTACCACCAGCACTGTGTGCTCCGAATCTTTCGTCGCCCTAATAGACCTGCACACAGACAAAGATCCCCCGTGTAGCCTTAACAGACTGTTGGGGCAAGTGCTGTTAGCGAGCTGCTCGGCGCTCCGCTCGTTGTTGTGAGCGTCGCTCCTCCGCCCTCCGTTGTTGTTGGAGGGCGACTGCCTCCAACTCGGAGAGGACGACTCAGAGGAGCGACTCAGAGGGGACGACTCGGAGGGGACGACTCGGAGAGGACGACTCAGAGGGGACGACTCAGAGGGACGACTCAGAGGGACGACGCAGAGAGGACGACTCGGAGAGGACGACTCGGAGAGGACGACTCAGAGAGGACGACTCAGAGAGGACGACTCAGAGAGGACGATTCAGAGAGGACGACTCAGAGAGGACGACTCAGAGAGGACGATTCAGAGAGGACGACTCGGAGAGGACGACTCGGAGAGAACGACTCGGAGAGGACGACTCGGAGAGGACGACTCAGAGAGGACGACTCAGAGAGGACGACTCAGAGAGGACGATTCAGAGAGAACGACTCAGAGGACGACTCAAGAGGGGACAACTCAGAGGGACGACTCAAAGGGATGACTCAGAGGGGACGACTCGAAGAGGATGACTCAGAGGGGACGACTCAGAGGGGACGACTCAGAGAGGACGACTCGGAGAGGACCACTCAGAGAGGACGACTCAGAGAGGTCGACTCAGAGGGGACGACTCAGAGAGGACGACTCAAAAGGCGCCAGGAGGAAGCACCACAGACGAGGAGTGGGAAAGCAGCAGCAGCAGCAGCCGCCACGCAGTCTGAGTCGGTGCAAAATTACTACCAAGCTCTGCGGTCCGCTAGATATCAAGGTGTTTATCAGCCAACGAAACGAGCGCGTACACGCGCGCGCGCGCGGGAGGAAACCCGGGGCACCCCCCGAGAAAGCCCAAAGCGTGCGAGGGGGCAACGCTCTATCCCCGGTGGCGGGCGAGCCGGAGAGTTGCAATTCCACGAAAGGGCGGTTGCAGTGGAGATTTGGCGAAATCGGCGAAAATTTGGCGAGTGGCCGGACGCTCACCTGCACACGGCCTCGGCGCTGAAGTGCTGCGAGCTGCGGCCATCGACGACCACGAGGTCCGGGTGGGAGGCCAGGACGAGGCCGAGCGCCGCCTCGGCCGAGTGGGCGATGGCGCAGCGGTATGCAGCGCGCTCGCACGCCCACCAGAACCCGTCGCTCTGGCTGTCCTCGCGCGCAAACACCAGCAGCGCCTGCCCGGGGGGGGGGGGGGGGGGGGGGGGGGGCACCGACGCAGCCACCGCAAGGAGGGGGAGGGAGGGAGGCGGCAAACGACGTTATCGTCGTCGTCGTCACAATCATAGACGTCATGGTCGACGTCACGATCAACGACGTCATGGTCGTCGTCGTCACGGTTGTCGGCACGATCAACGACGTCATCGTCGTCGTCGTCACGACCAACGATGTCATGGTCATCGTCACGGTCAACGACGTCATCGTCGTCGGCACGATCAACGATGTCATCGTCGTCACGACCAACGACGTCATGGTCGTCGTCACGGTCAACGACGTCATCGTCGTCGTCACGATCAACGACGTCATCGTCGTCGTCGTCACGATCAACGACGTCATTGTCGTCGTCGTCACGGTCAACGACGTCATCGTCGTCGTCACGATCAACGACGTCATTGTCGTCATCGTCACGATCAACGATGTCATCGTCGTCGTCGTCACGGTCGTCGGCACGACCAACGACGCCATCGCCATAGTCGGTGTGGTTGCTTGCACCGTGTCATTCTGACGACGATGGTCAGGCCAAGCGCTGAGTCACGTTGTGCCGTGCAGGGACAGCTGCCCCTGGGGGTGCCCCTAGGCTAGACCACACAGCTTGCCACGAACAAACCACAATACCTCAGCTGATCTCGTGAAGGAGCATAAACCGCAGCAGCAGCAGCAGCGGCTTTTGGCTGCTAGCCATCGAACAAACATGGTGGTCACCGCATCGTGTGGCCGTCTGGAACGCTCTTCTTTCCAATATTAGGAATCCGCTGGAGTTATGATGCACTTTTAAATCATCATCTAGATTGACAAACTCATTTCTTGAGAACTACTTTACGAGTTTAGTTTGTTGTCCTTCACCGGCACCTCCGATTAGCACGGTTGACTACGTACGGTGCGAAAGAAGTTCAACGTACGTACACTTGCAACATAGACTAACAGTAGCCACAGACTCAACACTGCCCATACACTCAACACTGCACCCTCCGATTAGCACCGTTGGCTACGTACGGTGCGAAAGAAGTTCAACGTACATAGCGATCACCACCCCCTACTGGCAGACTAACACCCGCCTGCAAGGCTAAGCGCTGAGCCACATTGTGTGCTGCGCAGAGGCAGCTGCCACAATGGGGTGGGGGGGTTCCCCTTTCAATGTTTGAGATGTGGTGTTAAGTCGCTTTGAGTTGTCGAGGCATTAGAGCAAAGCACAATGTAAATATCACTACGATTAACGTCGCTGCCATTTTTCTTCTTATTGGTTCTTTCGGTAAAGTCACGTAGAATTGAAATAATAAAATAATAAAAATAAAACATAATAAAATAATTCTCACGACGTTTCGGCCACAACGCAAGTAGCCGTCCTGCCATTCTTCTCAACCCCTGTCCATCATCGCCGACGTCATCACGGCGATTAATGATCATTCTCATCAAAGCCATCGTAATCATCACGATTATCGTTTCGGTCACTATTAGCCTCCGTGTCACCATCATTATCATCATTATGATCATGGATATTACATACCTGTCAACCCCTTATCACAGTGCCCTACCTTGTTACAGACCAATTCAGACCTGATTGGTCACCCCGTGCACCTTATACATCTCAACACATTCATCCCACAAAGTCACCACCACAAGGTAGAAACACAAATCGACAAACCATTTTGTTGCCCGTATTGAAACGGCTGTACGCCGTACGGACCTGAAAACTCAATTTCCCCTCTACAACAATACGGGTACACCGTATGGGTTGACAGGTATGATATTATTATAAGGATGCATATTGAGAGGGCTTGAGATGACGATGATCATGGTGATGATTGTTGTCATCGTCATCACCATTATCCAAAAAAAGAACAAAGAATGGCCGTGTAGACTACACAGGCTCAAACTCTTTTATTTCTTTCGGTAAAGTCACATCAGTAGAAAAAACAATAGATCACGACGTTTCGATCGCAACGCAAGCACTCGTCATCACGTTAGACAACCACAGCAAGGAAACTACTGATGACGGTTGCTTGTGTTGCGATCGAAACGTCGTGATCTATTGTTGTATTTCTACCCACGTGGCTTTACCGAAAGAACCAAAGAGTATGGATTCTTGCAGTCACGAAAGCTTCAAATCAACTACACAGACTAAATTTCGATTTAAAGCTTTCGTGACTGCAGGGATTCATCTTCTTGGTTCTTTCAGTAAAGTCACGTAGAATGGAAATAATAAAAAAATAAAAATAAAACGTAATCAAATAATTCTCACGACGTTTCGGCCACAACGCAAGCAGCCGTCCTCAGGTGGAGAACAGGTCTGTCGAGTAGACAGACCTGTTCTCCACCTGAGGACGGCTGCTTGCGTTGTGGCCAAAACGTCGTGAGAATTATTTGATTATGTAAAAAAAAAATTATTTTATTATTTCCATTCTACGTGACTTTACCGAAAGAACCAAGAAGATGAACTACACAGACTGTTGGGGCAAGTGCCATGATCCAGCGCCGATAAAGGCTGGCTCGGCACGCAGTGCGCGCGGTGGTGGCGGTGGTGGTGGAGCTACCGACCACACCCGACCACCTTTGTCTCCCCAGTGCTAACAATTTACACGCTGCAGCAACTACTCATTTCAGGCGGCGTCGACCTTGGTGGGGAGGCACGGCAGCAGTTCAGATTTCCGCACGCCGACGTTAGCCGTGGCCGGGAATCGAACTCGGGCCCGCCGGAACTCGTAGGGCTGAGCTCTGGCAACTGAAAGGCACGTACGCGCACACACGGAATGAAACCCGGCCTGGTTTGCGCATAGCGATAGCCGGAGCTGTTAGCGAGCGCCTATTATACGGTCCGTCCGAGACAAGGCGGCCGTGCCATCGGTACGATAACAGCGTCTCAAGGGCACGGGCGATAAAAGTAAATCCAACCTACGTGGAGGGGTGCGCGCGCACGCACACGCGCGCGCACACACGCTTACGCACGCAGATACGCACGCAGATACGCACACAAAGACCCCCCGTGCAGCCTTAATATACTTTTGGGGGCAAGTGCTGTTAGTGTAGGTGGCGTGGTCAGAACCAAGCAATGGGGAGTGGTGGTGCAGTGGTTTGCGTGCTGCGCTACGAATGCGGAGACACGAGTTCGATTCCCGCTCGAGGCCAAAATGAGTGCCTGCTGCCATGTGTTAACATAATGACCCCCCACCCCGTGTGCCGTGCTGGCCTTCACAGGTGCTCGCTAACAGCACTTGCCCCAAGTCTATTAATGGCTATACGGGGGCTTTTTGTCTTTGTAAGTGTATTACGTTTAGCTGGAGAGAGGACGCTAGAGATGGAGCTGATGTGGTTACAGGAGGATGTGGAGCTGAGTGGACTTGTCGAAGACCGGTACCAGCGGTGTCAAGATCGGCCTCTGTGGAGGAGGCTCGTGAAGGACAGTTGGAGGCAACAACGGAAGGCAGAGGAGCGACGCTCACAACAACGAGCGGAGCGGCGGGCAGATAAAATGCAGCGAGTCAGGAAAGTGGGGGGCACAGCTTGTGCATCTGCCAGTCATCTCAGTCAGCCAACCCATGGCACCTGGGTCTGTCCCGTGACCTCATCCTCCTGCACCTAGCCTGGCACGGCAGTCAACCCATGGCACCTGCTGGGTCTGTCCCGTGACCTCGTCCTCCTGCACCTAGCCTGGCACGGCAGTCAACCCATGGCACCGAGGTCTGTCCCGTGACCTCCTCCTGCACCTAGACTGGCACGGCAGTCAACCCATGGTACCTGGATCTGCCCCGTGACCCTCCTGCACCTAGCCTGGCACAAGCGCCGTGGTGACACCACCACCACTTAGTGGTTAAACGGCGGTTGTTGTTGCTGTTGTTGTTGTGTGAGTGAACGCAGTGGCGGATGCATCGGGAATGATTTTTTTTCTTTTACTCCAAATTCTCGGTGCTGCTGCTGCTGCCGCCGCTCTCCGGTCGCCATGACAACCGCTACCCTGGCAACGGCGATGGCCACGCACGCACTCAGGGCGGTCACGTGCGTGTACTGTACGTGCGTGTACTGTATGTGCGCGTGTTATATGGATTGTGCGTGTGTGTGTGTAATGTGTGTGTGTAATGTGTGTGTAATGTGTGTGTAATGTGTGTAATGTGTGGGTGTGTAGTGTGTGTGTAGTGTGTGTGTATGTGCTGTGTGTGCATTTGCGTGTGTGTGTGTGTACGGTGTGCGTGTGTGTACTGTTTGTATATGTACTGTGTGTATGTGTCTGTGTGTGTGTGTCTGTACGGTGTATACTATGTCGTGTGTGCGTGTGTGTCTGTACGGTGTATACTATGTCGTGTGTGTGTGTGTGTCTGTCCGACAACATTAAAGGCACACGACGAATGTTTGTGGCTATAAGCGAAATGAAACATAATGAACGCGCCTCGGTCGTTTGCGCGTATTAATAGCAGCAACAAAAAGCGACTGAAGGTCAGTGGCCATTGTAGAGCCACAGTGCTGGCGGTCAGCCCCCCCCCCTGAACCCCCCCCCCCCTCGTAACCCCCCCCCCTCGTAACCCCCCCCCCCTCGTAACCCCCCCCCCACCGCCCCCGTAACCCCCCCCATCCCCCCTCCTCCCCCCACACCCCCTCCCACCCCTCCTCCCCTCCTCCCCTCCACCCCCCGCCCCTCCTCCCCCATCCTCCCCCCACACCCCGCTCCTCCCCCACCCCCTCCCCCCACCCTTCCCCCCACACCTCCCCCCACACCTCCCACCTCTCCTCCTCCCCCACCCCCCACCCCCTCTCCCACCCCCTCCCCCCACCCTTCCCCCCACACCTCCCCCCACACCTCCCACCTCTCCTCCTCCCCCACCCCCCACACCTCCTCCCACCCCCCTCCCCCCACACCTCCTCCCACTCCCCCACCTCCCACCCCCTCCCCCCACACCTCCTCCCACCCCCCCACCCCTGCCCCCTCCCCGTGTGTGTCTCCGTCCCCCCTGCTCTCTCCCGCGTCTCTCGGGCTAAAGGGCACTTGGGACAAAGGCGACGCGATCCCCCGTGTAGCCTCCACACGAACTGGCGGGGCAAGTGCTGCGAGGCAGACGGAGCGAGCTCGCGAGCAGCACCTGCGAAGGCCGGCAAAGGGCACGCACCCAGGAGTGGGGGGTGGCCAGTACCCACCCACGCACGCACGCACGCATTTGTCTCACCCCAGGAGTATGTCCAAGGAGCATGGCCCAGGACACGGGTTCGAATATTCGCCGCTGTAATCATTGGGTGGCGATCCGGTGCCGGGATCCGACTCGGGTTCGCCGGGTACGCAGGGCAAAGCGCCGACCGGCTGCGCCACTGATAAAGGGCACGTAAATACACCACCCCGTGACAGCCTTGAACAGGTCGTTGGGGCAAGTGCTGTCAGCGAGTGGCACCTGCGAAGGCCGACACGGCACGCACGAGGGGATGGGTGGCGCGCACGCACACAAACGCACGCACGCACGCACGCCCAGCTATCCAGCCGGACAAACTAATCGTCGCTAGGCTAGCCCCTCGTCTCGCAAGGAAGCACGACAAACTGGCCACTCCGGCTGTCGAGTGGCTCGCCAGCTAAGCTAGCCAGTAATCAGCCACTCAGCTAGTCAGCCAGCCAGTCAGCCAGCAAGACGCTGGGCTGGCTAGGCAGACTACTAGACACTCAGCCTGACAGCCAGAACATCAGTCGGCGACATAGCGAGTTGCCAGTGGTGCACGAGCTCATCCGGCGGAAGAGTTCGGTAAATCAGACACACAGCTCGGCACCCACGCTATGAACTCGGCCTCCTAGTCACGCAGTTGGCCAACAGGTTGTCCTACCCAGCCAGACAAAAATATATTCGCACACCACCCACCCAGCTTGCCACCCTACCACCCAGCCACTCATAAACCTGGCATCCACCCATCCAGCCTGCCACCCACCCACCCTGCCACCCACCTACTCATAAACCTGGCACCCATCCATCCACCCTGCCACCCATCCAGCCTGCCACCCTGCCACCCACACACCCACCTACTCATAAACCTAGCACCCACCCATCCACCCTGCCACCCACCTACTCATAAACCTGGCACCCACCCATCCAGCCTGCCACCCTGCCACCCATCCACCCTGCTACGCATCCACCCTGACACCCACCCACCAATCCACCTTGCCACACACCCATCCATCCAGCCTGCCACCCATCCAGCCTGCCACCCTGCCACCCATCCACCCTGCCACCCATCCACCCTGACACCCACCCACCAATCCACCTTGCCACACACCCATCCATCCATACACTCTGCTACCCAGCCATCCACTCTGTCACTCACCCATCCACCCACCCATCCACCCAACATGCTACCCACACACCCATCCACCCTGCCACCCACATTGTGAGGATTCTGCAATGCAGCTGAAATAACTGCCCTCCACAATGCATGCATCAACAAGACACACACACACGCAAAGGTCCTGCACAGCCTACATAGACTGTTGTGTGGTAACCACTGTCACGGAGCGCCGCCGTTATTGTTGCTGGTAGGTAACCGCCTCGAGCCCACTGGCACTGCTGAGACACATCGCTTTCTCCAGCCCGGTGAGTGGCAGGACATGAGGTGGGTGGTTGGGCATGAGGTGGTTGGGCATGGGGTGGGTGGTTGGACATGGGGTGGGTGGTTGGACATGGGGTGGGTGGTTGGACATGAGGTGGTTGGGCGTGAGGTGGGTGGTTGGACATGAGGTGGTTGGGCATGGGGTGGGTGGTTGGACATGGGGTGGGTGGTTGGACATGGGGTGGGTGGTTGGGCATGGGGTGAGTGGCTGGACATGGGGTGGGTGGTTGGACATGGGGTGGGTGGTTGGACATGAGGTGGGTGGTTGGACATGGGGTGGGTAGTTGGACATGAGGTGGGTGGTTGGACATGAGGTGGTTGGACATGGGGTGGGTGGTTGGACATGGGGTGGGTGGTTGGACATGAGGTGGTTGGGCGTGAGGTGGGTGGTTGGACATGAGGTGGTTGGGCGTGAGGTGGGTGGTTGGACATGGGGTGGGTGGTTGGACATGGGGTGGGTGCGAACGCTCTGAACTCGCGAATTTAAAAAAGAGAGATGATATAGTCATCCTCTCGGCAGACAAGGGCAATGCCACGGTCATCATGGATAAAGATTCATACAACAACAAAATCCTGGACCTTCTTAATGATGGGAGTTACTCCAAAATTAAAAACGATCCCACTAAAAGCCTAACGACAAAAACCAACAGTATCATCATGAGTTCGACTTCCCTAATCGAACCAAGCAAACGTCCCTCTCTAAAACCATCGGCGGCAAGACCTCCCAGACTCTATGGTCTTCCTAAAATCCATAAAGAAGGCACCCCGCTACGACCCATCGTGTCGACGATAAACTCTCCGACGTACAAACTAGCCCGTTTTCTATCAGATACTCTGCTCCCCTTCACAGGCAAGACCTCTTCGGCAGTACTCAACTCAACCCAATTAGTCTCTATGGTTAAGGACATGGTACTATCTCCTGATGACATTCTCGTCAGCTTTGATGTAGTATCTTTGTTTACCAAAGTCCCAGTACCGGACACCCTAACAATAATTGAGGACTTAGTCCAACAGGGATTGAATTCTGATGTACCTGCGCTGGTTAGGCATTGCCTCACCAACACCTATTTTACCTGGAATGGCACCTTCTACAAACAGAATGAGGGTACCCCTATGGGCTCCCCCTTGTCACCAGTTATAGCCAACATTTTCATGGAAAAGTTTGAATCAGACGCCATCCAGACATCCACCCTGCGTCCTTCCCTGTGGAAGAGATATGTGGATGACACTTTCGTCATCTGGCCACATGGCCTCCCAGCATTGAACCACTTCTTGGACCACATCAATTCTAGACACCCATCTATCAGATTCACCATGGAAGTGGAGAAAGACGGTAAACTACCATTCTTGGATATTCTGTTTAAGAGGAGGCTTGACGGATCCTTGGGACATTCTGTCTACAGGAAAGCCACCCACACAGATTCCTACCTGAAACCGGATTCCCACCACCACCCATCTCAAAAGAATTCTCTCATCAAAACGCTATACCACAGAGCCCATGGCATTTCTGACCAACACCACCTGGCTGATGAATTAAGACATGTACATCGGGCCCTCAGGATGAACGGATACTCTGACCATACTATCCGCCAAGCTGTCTCTCCCACCACACAGAAACAACCACATGAAACTCCGACCAAAACTATCACGTTACCATACATAGCAGGCGTGACCAAAAAGATCTCCAAAATTCTAAACAAACATAAGATCCAAGTCCGATTCAACACAGTGCATAAAATCCGTGATCTGATTCCATCTGTGAAGGATGTCGTTCCTGACTTACAGTATCCTGGAGTCTACAAATTGAGTTGCATTTGTGGTGATTGCTACATTGGAGAAACAAAACGTCATGTTGCTGATCGTGTCCGCGAGCACAAGTCAGATCTGAAACACGGCAGAACTGATTCTTCGGCCGTTGCCGATCATTGCTACAACTCGGCGGGCTCTCATGATATTGTCTTTTCCGAGACCAAGGTTCTCTGCAAGCCTCCTGGCTACCATCAAAGGTTTGTACACGAAGCCATACAAATATACAAACACAGACATAATTTCAACCGTGATGATGGGTACAAACTCAGTAATCACTGGAAAGATGTTATTAACCACGCAAAAAAGACTTAATTACACTTTTTGGACCATCTTATCTGACAGGCACTATTTTAATTTACTTCACCGAGTGTTAACATCCCCAGTTATTTTTAACAGTACTCTCTTCATTTTTCAGCCTGCATTGGTATAAACATGGGCATTTTCGTTCCTTTATTCTATCATGTGTATCAGACCTCCCCTCCCCTCTTTCTGCCCATTGTGTTGGCGTGCGCAGCAGCCGCGTCCAAGCCGTCGCCAAATGTTTTGTTGGCTCCCTCCCCCTCCCACCCCCCTCCCTCCCGATACGTTCCATTCATTGGCTACCACATTCTGATGAACTCCCCCCCCCCTCTCCTCCCCCCCTTCAACTTGCTTATAAGGGATTACATTTTGAATCATTGCTTCACTTGATGCAGCTAATCTGGCTGTGACGGTCCCACCTGATGACGGAGACTTGTGTTGCCTCCGAAACGTCGTGAATTTTATTTTTATTTTTGTTTTGTTTTATTTTACTTTCATTACTTTTAATGTTTTACCTACGTGACTTTACCGAAAAAACCTGAGAATATGGGGTGGGTGGTTGGACATGAGGTGGGTGGTTGGACATGGGATGGTTGGGCGTGAGGTGGGTGGTTGGACATGAGGTGGTTGGGCATGGGGTGGGTGGTTGGACATGGGGTGGGTGGTTGGACATGGGGTGGGTGGTTGGACATGAGGTGGGTGGTTGGACATGGGGTGGTTGGGCGTGAGGTGGGTGGTTGGACATGAGGTGGTTGGGCATGGGGTGGGTGGTTGGACATGGGGTGGGTGGTTGGACATGAGGTGGGTGGTTGGACATGGGGTGGGTGGTTGAACATGAGGTGGTTGGGCATGGGGTGGGTGGTTGGACATTGGGTGAGTGGCTGGACATGAGGTGGTTGGACATGAGGTGGTTGGACATGGGGTGGGTGGTTGGACATGGGGTGGGTGGTTGGACATGAGGTGGTTGGGCATGGGGTGGGTGGTTGGGCATGGGGTGGGTGGTTGGGCATGGGGTGAGTGGCTGGACATGGGGTGGGTGGTTGGACATGGGGTGAGTGGTTGGACATGGGGTGGGTGGTTGGACATGGGGTGGGTGGTTGGACATGGGGTGAGTGGCTGGACATGGGGTGGGTGGTTGGACATGAGGTGGGTGGTTGGACATGGGGTGGGTGGTTGGACATGGGGTGGGTGGTTGGACATGGGGTGAGTGGTTGGACATGGGGTGGGTGGTTGGACATGAGGTGGGTGGTTGGACATGGGGTGGGTGGCTGGACATGGGGTGAGTGGTTGGACATGGGGTGGGTGGTTGGACATGGGGTGGGTGGCTGGACATGGGGTGGGTGGTTGGACATGGGGTGGGTGGTTGGACATGGGGTGGGTGGTTAGACATGAGGTGGGTGGTTGGGCATGAGGTGGGTGGTTGGACATGGGGTGAGTGGTTGGACATGGGGTGAGTGGCTGGACATGGGGTGGGTGGTTGGACATGAGGTGGGTGGTTGGACATGGGGTGAGTGGTTGGACATGGGGTGGGTGGTTGGGCATGGGGTGGGTGGTTGGACATGGGGTGGGTGGTTGGACATGGGGTGAGTGGCTGGACATGGGGTGGGTGGTTGGACATGAGGTGGGTGGTTGGACATGAGGTGGGTGGTTGGACATGGGGTGGTGGTTGGACATGGGGTGGGTGGCTGGACATGGGGTGAGTGGTTGGACATGGGGTGAGTGGCTGGACATGGGGTGGGTGGTTGGACATGAGGTGGGTGGTTGGACATGGGGTGAGTGGTTGGACATGGGGTGAGTGGCTGGACAAGGGGTGGGTGGTTGGACATGAGGTGGTTGGACATGGGGTGAGTGGCTGGACATGAGGTGGGTGGTTGGACATGAGGTGGGTGGTTGGACATGGGGTGGGTGGCTGGACATGGGGTGAGTGGTTGGACATGGGGTGGGTGGTTGGACATGGGGTGGGTGGCTGGACATGGGGTGGGTGGTTGGACATGGGGTGGGTGGTTGGACATGGGGTGGGTGGTTGGACATGGGGTGAGTGGTTGGACATGGGGTGAGTGGCTGGACATGGGGTGGGTGGTTGGACATGAGGTGGGTGGTTGGACATGGGGTGGTGGTTGGACATGGGGTGGGTGGTTGGACATGAGGTGGGTGGTTGGACATGAGGTGGGTGGTTGGACATGGGGTGGTGGTTGGACATGGGGTGGGTGGCTGGACATGGGGTGAGTGGTTGGACATGGGGTGAGTGGCTGGACATGGGGTGGGTGGTTGGACATGAGGTGGGTGGTTGGACATGGGGTGAGTGGCTGGACATGGGGTGAGTGGCTGGACATGGGGTGGGTGGTTGGACATGAGGTGGTTGGACATGGGGTGAGTGGCTGGACATGAGGTGGGTGGTTGGGCATGGGGTGGGTGGTTGGACATGGGGTGGGTGGTTGGACATGGGGTGAGTGGTTGGACATGAGGTGAGTGGTTGGGCATGGGGTGGGTGGTTGGACATGGGGTGGGTGGTTGGACATGAGGTGGGTGGTTGGACATGAGGTGGGTGGTTGGACATGGGGTGGGTGGTTGGACATGAGGTGGGTGGTTGGACATGGGGTGGGTGGTTGGACATGGGGTGGGTGGTTGGACATGGGGTGAGTGGTTGGACATGAGGTGAGTGGTTGGGCATGGGGTGGGTGGTTGGACATGAGTTGGGTGGTTGGACATGGGGTGGGTGGTTGGACATGAGGTGGGTGGTTGGACATGGGGTGGGTGGTTGGACATGAGGTGGCTGGTTGGACATGGGGTGGGTGGTTGGACATGGGGTGGGTGGTTGGACATGGGGTGGGTGGTTGGACATGAGGTGGGTGGGCGTGAGGTGGGTGGCTGGACATGGGGTGGGTGGGCATACAGGCCACGTGACCCCGCCAACACACCTCCACCTACCCTGAAGCATCCCAGAGAACCACTGCGTAGGTCGCATCGTGATTCCCCTATACACCTCTGCCGCAGCAGACGGACACAAAACATGACTTCTGCGCGTGACTGCCACGGCCTGACACCACATCGGGGCTCCACGAGCCTCCCCCCAGCACGCTGACCTGGCAAGGCGATGTCGATGAATCCCTGCCAGGATCTTTCCTGGCACGCCGAGGGGAGCATCGCCCCTGCGGTTGTTACAATCAGTGCAGGGTCTTCTACCCCCCCGCCCCCTCCCCAACCCGCTCCCCCCCCCTCCCCTCGAGGGCATCCTTCCAATCCGTGCGGAACCCCATCCCCCCGTGGTCAAGACTGTCGTCGTGACGATGTCCTGCCGGGGCGCCGCCCGCACACGATCGCCGCTCAACCCTCAGCAGCTCGCTTGGGAGGTCACGACCCTGCCGTGCCGCTTGACCCTGGCCTCGGCGGCTTGGACCGGCCCTTCGACCCTCCTCGGCAGCAGATGGCACCGCATCTCGCTCGCTCACGGGGCGGAGGGCGACGGCTAATTCCTCCAAAATGTTGGGACTCCAACAAAGCTTTCAGAGTCAGCTCTCCCTCCACCGCTCCACCCCACCGACGACCGACAAGTTTCCTCCTGTCACCCTAGACCAGAGGTCGCAACCGGGTACCCGATACCCGTACCCTACTCGATAACCGGCTACCCGTACCCAGCCGGGTACGGGTAGCCGTTTGCGACCCTGGTGCGGCCGGGTACGGGTAGACCGTGAGTCACTGGTGAGTAACCGTTTGTCACTCATATTGGGTAGGGTACGGGTAGGGAACGGGTACCCATTTGCGACCCTGGTGCGGCCGGGTACGGGTAGACCGTGAGTCACTGGTGAGTAACCGTTTGTCACTCATATTGGGTAGGGTACGGGTAGGGAACGGGTACCCATTTGCGACCCTGGTGCGGCCGGGTACGGGTACGGGTAAGGAATCAAAACCCGTTTGCGACCTCTGCCCTAGACCCTCGGGGGAAAAAAAAGTCCCAGCAAACCTTGAGGACCCGAGATTTAACCCTTGGGTGGGGGGGGGGCCTTTCGCGACAAATGTCCTCACAGCACCACGCTGGCTTCAACCTCGGGGGGGGGGGGTGGGTGATGATCGGATCACCCCCCGCTCTTTCGCTTTATGGTGGACTAATCGAGTGGCAGGTTTATTTACGGACTGAGTTGAGAGTGTGATCTGTGGTGGTAGGCCAGCGAGGCAACCCGCCACTACGCTGCATCCCCGCAGCGTAGCACGACTCTCCGAAATCCCGAGCCAAAAGCTGCGGTAAAACCTCCTAATTCCCAGGCGAGGGCTATTCTAGGTAATAAAACGATTTGTATTTATTCTACCAGGTAAGGCCCACCCAGCTACGGAGCGCCCTGGCTATCATAAATGACGGCTCAACAAAGTGGCTTATCGTCGCGTGGAAATTTATAGCAGGAGCTAAATACTCTAAACACATATTTCTAAATGTTGGAGGTGGGGGAGGGGAAACCGGAGGACCCGGAGAAAAATCCACACGACCACGGGAAGAGAAAGAGGCACGCAGACTCCAAATAGACAGGCATCGGGGTCGGGATCGAACCCATGACCTCCTGTGTATCAGGCGAGGTAGTTAACATCTCCTAGCCACCGTGATGATGATGAGAGAGAGACACGCAAACTCCAAATATACAGCAGCAGGCGTCAGGGTCGGGATCGAACCCACGACCTCCTGTATATCAGGCGCGGTGGTTAACATCTCATAGCCACCATGGCATTCGAGTAAGAACAGGCCTTGCCGCTTTCTCTCTCCCGTCAGCCAGGGAGCTCTGGACCGCGTAGTGCTCAACGCAGCCAGCGAGCATCTGCGCGAGCCACAGTCCCGAACCCCACCTACTTCCCCTCCACATCAGCAAGCGGTGGGGTAGAGAGGGGGTAGGAATGGTGCCAAATGGAGCAGTGCGTGACGCTCAAACTCTCACCAACCTAGACCGGGTTTGAGTGAAGATCCTAAGTGGACGCCCGCTCCACCACCACCACCACCACCGCGGTCCAAGAATGGCAGCTACCAACTAACGGGGCTGCAAGCTGAGCAGGAATCGAAAGGCCTCCTCCGACCGTTGTCTGCCGATGGCACCGCCCTGGCCCCGCGCCTTCGAACGAGCCGCACGTCTTTCGTCTGGGGATCCAGGGTCACCGAACAATCACACCGTGCGACTGTAACGCACGTCAGGACACGCGGCGTCACGCGCTACACAAAGGGTCCCCCCCCCCACCACGACCGCCTCTCTTCCCCACGGAGAGCCGGAGCAGACTGTCGGAGCGAGTGCGCTAGCAAGCGGCGGCACCTATGAAAGCTGCCACGGTACACGGCGGGAGTGGGTGATAATTTAAGGTCGAGTCGACCCAAGGGAGGCCCAGGACTGCTTCACGTAATCACCACCGGTGTTCGCCGTGGCCGGCAATTAAACCCGGATCGTCGGGTTTTGTAGCGCTAACCGCTGCGCCACCGCTCCCCCAGCGCACACGCACTCCCACGCACGCAACAAAAAAAAGATCCCCCGTGTACCCTTAACAGGCTGTTGGGGCAAGTGCTGTTAGCGAGCACCTATAAAGGCCAGAACGGTACACGAGGGGGTGGGTGGCCAGCACCACGCCCGACCGCCTTTGTCTTCCCAGTGGCGATGTTTACACACCGCACCATGTACTCATTTGAGGCTGAGTCGACCTAGGGGAGGCCCAGGACCGGTTCAGATAATCGTCACCGGTGTTGGCCGTGAGCGGGAATCGAACCCGGGTCGCCGGATTCATAGCGCAACACGCTAACCGCTACACCACCGCTCCCCACGCACACACACACACGCACGCACACTCGCACCCTTCTCCCCGTGTCCCCTCCACCCCGTGTCTTCCTGCGTCCTCCCCCTACACCCGGCCCGGTCACCGCCATGGCAACGGCACAACAAACACCGAGCGCGTGCGGCTCGTGACCTTTGACCCCACGCACCCCCCCCCCTTACCAACCCCCGCACCATCTCCTATTGACTGGCTCGCATGGTAACACCAATACGACTGACCCGACTGCGAAACTGACTGACTGACCAGCCGAGTGGCAGCTGTCTTGTCCAGCCGACAGGGTGGGAACGCTCCCAGCAGAGACACCACGAGGGATCGCCCCCTTTATTCAATTCTAGATTTGAAGCTTTCGTGACTGCAAGGATTCATACTCTTAGTTCTGTCGGTAAAGTCACCGTGTAGGTAAAAAAATGAAATTAAAATGAATAAAAAATAAAAACAATAAAATCACGACGTTTCGGAGGCAACACAAGCTTCCGTCTTCAGGTGAAACTGTCACAGCAAAAAATCTGTATCAAGTGGAGCACGGGGGGGGGGGGGGGTATGGGGGGAGGGCAGTGGACACCACGTGGCGTCCCTTCATTTCGGTCCGGTGCAGTCTTCCTTTATTCAACCGGGGGGCGTGCAAAATAAACCCACTGATCGTCATCCTCCTCTCTCTTGCAAACAGGGACCCCCCCCCCCCCCCCGTTACAAACGTAAACCGCACCGGAGCCCCAATACGAGGACTGGTCTCTCCCCTATCCGCCGCCCCCGACGGCATCCTTGATTTAATCCGTGCGCCCCAGAGGAACCCCAAGGAGGATCCACAGCGCCCACGTGGGCTCCCCTTTGTTAAATCCTTTATATTAAGTTCGCTTGCTTGCTTGCGCGCTTACGACCGTGCAAATATTTCGGTCGTTTTTTAACCCACTTCCCGTGATCCAATCGAGCTGACATTTTGCACACAGACTCGTTGTGCGTGACAATTTATCTTCGTGAAAATTTTTTTCCAAAATTTTCCACTTTTTAGGAAAAAAAAAATGTCATATTTAATTTCAAATACCAATGTGATAAAAATGAAACTCTTACTCAAGAAAAACAGAAATGAATAATAAAATAAAATCGATGCCACGCATATAAAGGATTTATAGTGAAAAACTTTGTTTTTACGGGTTAATTTTTTTAACCTTGCCGAGCTCCACCGCTAAACCGCAGCACCCTTGAGCAAGATAGACTGGAGGGCGCCCCCCCTTCATAAAACCGTGCCAAGCCCCGAAGCCGAAGAACCCGCTCGTGACGGAGACCAGGCTCCTGACAGCGACAAGGGATGAGCAGCAACAGCGAAGGGCGACGCTCACAACAACGGGCGGCGCGCCGGGCGACTAAAACGCAGCGAGGTGGCACTGTAAGGAGGGGGGCGGGGGGAGGCACAGCTGGTGCATCTGCCGGTCATCTCAGTCGGCCAACCCCATGGCACCCGAGTCTGTCCCGTGACCTCCTGCCAGCACAGCGGGCCTTTCCGACCTTACAAAGGCCGTGGGTGACGACCCCGCCACTCAGTGGCGAACGACAGTTTTGTTATTGTTGGTGTGCGTGTGTGTTTGTGCTGAGCGTGTGTGCGTGTGTGCGTGTGTGTGTGTTTGTGCACGCGCGCGCGTGTGCCAACTGTGCCAGGTTGTTGGCACAGTGTGTAGCACAGGTGGCGCATCTGCCAATCATCCCAGTCAGGTTGATCCATAACACCTGGGTCTGCCCCGTGACCTCCTGCCAGCTCGGAGAGCCTCTTCCACTTTGCGTGATGGACTTAACGTGAACCTAGCCTGGCACATCATATAATTCGTAACACCTGGGTCTGCCCCGCGACCTCCTGCCAGCTCAGAGAGCCTTCCCCACTTAGCGCGACGCCCTCAACGTGCACCTAGCCTGGCACATCATTTAATTCGTAACACCTGGGTCTGCCCCGCGACCTCCTGTCAGCTCAGAGAGCCTTCCCCACTTAGCACGACGCCCTCAACGTGCACCTAGCCTGGCACATCATATAATTCGTAACACCTGGGTCTGCCCCGCGACCTCCTACTAGCGCAGAGAGCCTTCCCCACTTAGCACGACGCCCACAACGTGCACCTAGCCTGGCACAAGCCCCGTGGTGACGCCAACCGCAGCCGAGCGGCGGTTGTTGTTGTCGCTACTGTTTGTTTATTGTTGTTGTTGTTGCTGTTGCTGTTTGTTTATTGTTGTTGTTGTTGCTGTTGCTGTTTGTTTATTGTTGTTGTTGTTGCTGCTGTTTGTTTATTGTTGTTGTTGTTGCTGTTGTTTGTTTATTGTTGTTGTTGCTGCTGTTTGTTTATTGTTGTTGTTGCTGTTGTTTGTTTATTGTTGTTGTTGTTGCTGCTGTTTGTTTATTGTTGTTGCTGTTGTTTGTTTATTGTTGTTGTTGTTGCTGTTTGTTTATTGTTGTTGTTGTTGCTGTTGCTGTTTGTTTATTGTTGTTGTTGTTGTTGTCGCTACTGTTTGTTTATTGTTGTTGTTGCTGCTGCTGTTTGTTTATTGTTGTTGTTGTTGTTGTCGCTACTGTTTGTTTATTGTTGTTGTTGCTACTGTTTGTTTATTGTTGTTGTTGTTGCTGCTGTTTGTTTATTGTTGTTGTTGTTGCTGTTGCTGTTTGTTTATTGTTGTTGTTGTTGTTGCTGCTGTTTGTTTATTGTTGTTGTCGTCCCTGCTGTTTGTTTATTGTTGTTGTTGTTGCTATTTGTTTATTGTTGTTGTTGTCGCTGCTGTTTGTTTATTGTTGTTGTCGTCCCTGCTGTTTGTGTATTGTTGTTGTCGCTGCTGTTTGTTTATTGTTGTTGTTGTGCACGCGTGCGGTTCGGAGCGCAAGTGGCCGGCGCGCGAGCATCCAACCGCGGGCGCCTGCTGGCGCGCAGGCGCCCGCGTGCTGGTGTACGTGCGGACGAGAGCGTGCGCGCCTCCTCGCTCCTGTAAACAACTGGGAGAAGGCCACTTCCCGTGACCACGGACACTAGTTTTTTTATATATATAGACAAAAAATAAGAAAAACAAAACGGCGTTTTTTTTTTTTTGCTCCAACGCGTAAACACGGCCCCCCCCTCTCTCTCGAATCTCCGCCGTGGGGACGATCGTGTGCCAGTGCTACCGCCAGTTGTGCAAGTGCTACCTCCGTCGCTCTTCCGCAGCAGCTCTGTCCCGTTTATTCGCGAAAAAATTTTGATCCAAATACATTTTTGTTCATCACCCGAAGGGAAAATTGTTCTTAGGCAGCCCTTGCCCAGATCAATGTACTGTACTTGGGGTGCCAAGATGGCAAGATGTGTTTTGAGACGAGGCTCAAAAGAAAGCTGTCTTTGGCGTGGGCCAATCAGTTTCGACGAGGCTCAAAAGAAAGCTGTCTTTGGCGTGGGCCAATCAGTTTCGACGAGGCTCAAAAGAAAGCTGTCTTTGGCGTGGGCCAATCAGTTTCGACGAGGCTCAAAAGAAAGCTGTCTCTGGTGTGGGCCAATCAGTTTCAAAGACAATGCCATATACTATCAGAGTATGTTTTTTGTTTGCATTCTGACCACAAGTATTGTGGTTAATGCAGACACCATTCCTTGTAAAAGGTTTCAGTTTGGTGTTTGAACATCTTAACACAACTGTTTAGTTGCCAGAAAAAAGAGGAAAAACCTATTCTCATATTTTGGTACTGGCAAAGGAGGTCCCATGATGTTTCCTTCTTTTCAATCTATATAGATAAAAGGGAAATTTGTGAATATGTGTGTCTGTTCGAAATGTTTAGCATACTTCCCGACATGCAACAAACTTGAAATTTGGCATGTGGGTAGCTTCCAGACTGTACACAATGCAAAAAACAATAAAAATAGACTTTTGTATTTTGGGGGGCGGGGGTGGCGCAATAATGGATATATTTTGCACGGCAAGTGAGCGGTGACGTCATATCTGTGATGTCACCCGCACGCGGCAGCGTCACGCAGCGTGCCTGATGACGTCACGCGGCGTGCCTGATGACGTCACGCGGCGCGCCTGCTGACGTCACGCGGTGCGCCTGATGACGTCACGCGGCGCGCCTGATGACGTCACGCGGCGCGCCTGCTGACGTCACGCGGCGTGCCTGATGACGTCACGCGGCGTGCCTGATGACGTCACGCGGCGTGCCTGATGACGTCACGCGGCGTGCCTGCTGACGTCACGCGGCGTGCCTGCTGACGTCACGCGGCGTGCCTGATGACGTCACGCGGCGTGCCTGATGACGTCACGCGGCGTGCCTGATGACGTCACGCGGCGTGCCTGATGACGTCACGCGGCGTGCCTGCTGACGTCACGCGGCGTGCCTGATGACGTCACGCGGCGTGCCTGCTGACGTCACGCGGCGTGACTGCTGACGTCACGCGGCGTGCCTGATGACGTCACGCGGCGTGCCTGATGACGTCACGCGGCGTGCCTGATGACGTCACGCGGCGTGCCTGATGACGTCACGCGGCGTGCCTGCTGACGTCACGCGGCGTGCCTGCTGACGTCACGCGGCGTGCCTGCTGACGTCACGCGGCGTGCCTGCTGACGTCACGCGGCGTGCCTGATGACGTCACGCGGCGTGCCTGCTGACGTCACGCGGCGTGCCTGCTGACGTCACGCGGCGTGCCTGCTGACGTCACGCGGCGTGCCTGATGACGTCACGCGGCGTGCCTGATGACGTCAGGCGGCGTGCCTGATGACGTCAGGCGGCGTGCTGACGTCACGCGGCGTGCCTGATGACGTCACGCGGCGTGCCTGATGACGTCACGCGGCGTGCCTGATGACGTCACGCGGCGTGCCTGATGACGTCACGCGGCGTGCCTGATGACGTCACGCGGCGTGCCTGATGACGTCACGCGGCGTGCCTGCTGACGTCACGCGGCGTGCCTGCTGACGTCACGCGGCGTGCCTGCTGACGTCACGCGGCGTGCCTGCTGACGTCACGCGGCGTGCCTGATGACGTCACGCGGCGTGCCTGATGACGTCACGCGGCGTGCCTGCTGACGTCACGCGGCGTGCCTGCTGACGTCACGCGGCGTGCCTGCTGACGTCACGCGGGGTGCCTGATGACGTCACGCAGTGTGCCCGCTGACGTCACGCATTTCCCCTCCCCCCCCAAACCCTCCGCGTAGGCCGTGTATTAATCCAAGCCAAGAATCCAAGTCTCGGGCGAAGCCGGGTAGTAAAGCTCGTAGTATATATAATGTTGTTTGTCTCTTTAATAATCATTTACATTCATAAAGCGCCCTTCAACAATCGTTCTCAGGGTCGCTACGCATCGAAAGTGCGGAAATATGTGAACGTCAACTCGGGAAAGAAGAAGAACAGGAAGATGTGAGGAAGACGGTTGAAAATAAGAGATAGAAAGATATTTTTAACAGACTGCGTTTTTTTTGTCGAGATTTGAAGATTTGCCAAGTGTCTCGGAAGTTTCGGTGCAGTAGTTGCAACGGCACCGTCACCACCCCCCCCCCACCCCCCCCCCCCGAGTGTGTAGAGCCTAGAGACCGCGCGGACAGTGAGCAGTGGACAATCTGAGGATCTTAATGACACTTGATGGAATATACGTGGCTGAAGGATACTCATAGTTTTTTCGGTAAAGTCACGTAGGTAAAAAATGAAATTAACATTAATAAAAAAAAATCACGACGTTTCGGAGGCAACACAAGTCTCCGTCATCAGGTGGGACCGTCACAGCCAGATTTGCTGTATCAAGTGAGGCAGGGATTCCAAGATGCAAGTTCTTAAATACAAGTTAAGGGGGAGGAGAGGGGGGGAGGAGCTTATCAGAATGTGGTAGCCAATGAATGGAACGTATCGGGAGGGGGGGGCGGGGCTAAAAGAGAGCACGGGGTGCACCTGTACGTGGACAGGCCTGTGCACAAGCACCTGTTGGTACGCATGATAGAAGAGAACGAAAATGCCCACGTTGTTTATACCAATGTTGGCAGACAATACAGAGAGTACTGTTAAACACTGGGGATGTTAACACTCGGTGAAGTAAAATAGTGCCTGTCAGATAAGATGGTGGCTGAAGGAGGCCATGGGCGTAGGGGGGTGGAGCGAGTCCATTTAAGGCCTTGAATGGCAGCAGCAAAATCTTAAAATCAATACGGGGGGGGGGGGGTACGAACGGGAAGCCAGCGAAGGGGCACAGGCGAGGGATGTGCTTCTACCTTGCTGTTGCTTTTAATGTGAGGCTCGTTACGCTTTAGTCCGTGCTTGTCGTTTTCTCGTCGTAAAGTTGGCCGCCACGTTTCGCTTCTCGCCCAATCCTGGCCACCTGGCTCAAAATCCTCAAGTAGCCGAGGGACGCTCTCACGTAACTTACTAAATCGACTCAAAATAAAATGAAGTGCGCGAAACATAACTAACGAACTAACTAGATAAACTAGATCAAATGAACTAACTAAAACATCACTAACGAACTAACTAAATAGACGAGACAAAATGAAGTAAAATAAAACGTAACTAATTAACTAAACTAGATCAAATGAACTAAATAAAGCATAACTAACGAACTAACTAGATAAACTAGATAAAACGAACTAACTAAATAAACGAGACAAAATGAAGTAAAATAAAACGTAACTAATTAACTAAACTAGATCAAATGAACTAAATAAAGCATAACTAACACACTAAATTAACTGGATAAAATCAACTAAATAAAACAACTCACGAACTAACTAAACAAACTAGTGGACGCTCAGTGGACCACGACAGGCGGAGAGAGAAAGGGGGGGGGGGAATCCCAAAGAGCTCAAAGAGGGCGGCCCCCCAAATTCATGATAAAAAAAAACGACGGACGGAGGGCGATAAGCAAAAATACGAAGCCCCGATTTGAAAATCCAACTAACCACGGACGAGCTAATTCATGTAAACAAACCGATAAACCGCCGCCATCTATGCAGCTCCGTGTCTGCATCTCTCGGATCTCACGGCATCTCTCTCATCTGCATCTCCCTCCTCTCAGCTGTCTACAGCTCGATCTCCTTGCCCACCGCTCTCTGATCTCAGATATTACCTTCCACAGACACGCAGAGCTAAAGATCCCCCGCATAGCCAAAAGAGAATCGTGAGACCAGTGCTACTAGCGAGTAGCACCGACATGAAGGCCGGCATGGCGCATGAGAGGGTGGGTGGCCAGCCCCACGCCCGGCTGCCTTTGTCTCCCCAGTGCTGATCGTTACACAGCGTACCTGGTACTCATTTAAGACCGAGTCATCATTGGTCGCGAGCGGGAATCGAACTCGGGTCGCCGGGTTCGCAGATCGCAGTGCCGGGTTCGTAGCGCAGTGCGCTAACCACTGCGCCGTCGCTCCCCACCTACGCAGACACACGCACGCACGCAAATGCCCCGTCCCACCTGAATCGGATCCTGCAGCAGTCTGATCGGTCCAAACGACACCTCCTTTGCCGAGGCCTGCACGCAGACGAGAGAAGACACAGGTGCACTGTGGATGCGGGTGGTGTTTGCGGGCACCTAGTGAGGCCGGTGAGCCACGCACGCTCGCACGCACGCACACACGCACGCTTGCACGCACGCACACACGCACGCACGCCATCGAGAAGGCGGCGTGCCTAGCGCCGTGCCCACAGGCCCAGTCGCCCGCACCTCCTTCACCTCGCTCGCCGCGCCGATTCATGCCCACGGACACATTCGTTGCCACGGCTCAGTTTAGGCTGAGTCGACCTAGAGGGCGTGGGGGGTTGGCGTGGCACAACCAGGAGTCGATCTCGGCTGCTTGGGACCGAGAACGATAGCCACACGGCCCACGGTTACAGCGCCGCCTCAACCCGGCACCGCCAAGTTGACCCGCGCACTCGCTGGCCGTGCCGTCCTCACGGGCGCAAGGCCATCGCGGACCACGTGGCGTTCTGCCGGCAGCTGCGAGTCCGCGGGCAGCGGGTGATGTCGCTGCCGCGGCTTTGCCCAATCGGGTACTTCGCCGGCGCAGGCAATGTTCACGCATGGCACACCGCTCCCTTTGAGCGATGTCGCGGCACCGAGTGGCGAGTGCGTGTGACCGTTCAGCCTCGTCTCCTCTCAAATACTCACCGCTCAACCAGATACATCACTCACCACTCAACCAGATACATCACTCACCGCTCAACCAGATACATCACTCACCGCTCAACCAGATACATCACTCAACCAGATACATCACTCAACCAGATACATCACTCAACCAGATACATCACTCAACCAGATACATCACTCAACCAGATACATCACTCACCGCTCAACCAGATACATCACTCACCGCTCAACCAGATACATCACTCACCGCTCAACCAGCTACATCGCTCAACCAGATACATCACTCACCGCTCAACCAGATACATCACTCACCACTCAACCAGATACATCACTCAACCAGATACATCACTCACCGCTCAACCAGATACATCACTCAACCAGATACATCACTCAACCAGATACATCACTCAACCAGATACATCACTCAACCAGATACATCACTCAACTAGATACATCACTCACCGCTCAACCAGATACATCACTCAACCAGATACATCACTCACCGCTCAACCAGATACATCACTCACCGCTCGACCAGATACGTCGCTCAACCAGATACATCACTCACCGCTCAACCAGATGCATCACTCACCGCTCAACCAGATACATCACTCACCACTCAACCAGATACATCACTCAACCAGATACATCACTCACCACTCAACCAGATACATCACTCACCACTCAACCAGATACATCACTCACCGCTCAACCAGATACATCACTCACCACTCGACCAGATACATCAATCACCGCTCAACCAGATACATCACTCAACAAGATAGAGCCGCTCACCACTCGAGCGCATGGTACACTCACTACCCCCTAGAGTAATTTAAATACAACTCGTTGTTGTCGTCGTCGTCGTCATCATCAACGCCTGTCGTCGTTATCATTAGAGGGAGTGGTGGCTAGCCCAGCGACTAGGTCACTGGGTCACCGAGCTCAATGGCTGGCCACGACCCCAACACCAGCTACGAGCGACACCGTGTGTCGCTCACAAACCCTCCGCGGCTTCACCAGCGACGCGCGCTGCCCGAGTGCGGTGAAGTACGGTCGGACACAACCGCCATGGGCGGTGCGATGTTGTCATTCTCGTTTTTCTGAAAGACGCCTCGCCGCTCGGCCGGCTGAGACGCTCACCGCCCGCTCAACCAGAGAGGAGGCCCCCATCTACGAGGGGGTATTTTGGCCTAATCTTCTTGCGCTGGCCCAGGTGTCCAGGAAGAGGCGGTGGGTTATCCGCTTTATACCCCACCGGTGGTGGTGTGGGTTGGGTGGGTGGGGGGTGAGAGATTTAAGAAACTTTGCTTTCAACTGCCGCGCCGGGAGGTTGAACCGGCGACCGCTGAATTGCGAACGGAGCGTGCGTGCGTTGTTGCCGAGTGTTGTGTTAGTAACATTATTATCGTCGCACAACGAAGAAATTCGAGGGCGTGAGTGTTCAATGTCTTGGGAAGAGTGAAGAGTGTTTGCCCGGACAGCAGCTGCCCTCGTCAACGAGACTACGATCCTGGGACAGCCACGACGCAGGTGGCAACCCGATCCAAAGATCCCCCGTGTCGCCTGAACAGACCGTTTGGGGCAAGTGATGTCAGCAAGTAGCGCCTATGAAGTCCGGCACGCCACGCAAGGG
This sequence comes from Lampetra planeri, assembly GCF_965212315.1. Classification (NCBI taxonomy): domain Eukaryota; kingdom Metazoa; phylum Chordata; class Hyperoartia; order Petromyzontiformes; family Petromyzontidae; genus Lampetra; species Lampetra planeri. The sequence goes on from NC_136165.1 coordinate 2,985,901, forward strand.
GCGTCGGTTGGCCTATGCCACGCCCGGCCGCCTTTGTCTCCCCAGTGGCGATGATTTTTACGCACCGCACGAGGTGCTCATTTGAGGCCGAGTCGACCTAGCGGAGGCCCAGGACCGGTTCGGATAATCGTCACCGGTGTCAGCCGTGAGCGGGAATTGAATTTGGGTCGCCGGGTTTGTAGCGCAGAGTTTTAACCGCTACGCCGCCGCTCCCTATAAACCCAATCCACACGCACGCACACACGCGCGCGCACAGGCAAGGTTAGACAGCACTGTCTCCCTAAGGGCGGCTTACAGACGCGCACGCAACACTCGGACGCACACGCGCGCGCACATGCACGCGCAGACAGAGCCTCGGCGGGTCCAGCGAGAGACCGGTCCCTGCGGCGTAAATATTTGCGCTAATTAAATCACGCCATTTTCCACCGAGGAGGCTCGTTAAGGACCCACAGAGGAATTGGCGGAGGGAAATCGGGCGGAAATGGGGCGGGAAGCGTCACGACAACCACCGACGACGACGAGGAGAGAGAGAGAGAGACGAGGCCGTCGCGAGAGTGGCCAACGAGAGAAGGGAAACGAAGCAGACGGCGACGGCGGCGGGACAAGGTCACAGAGTTCGGAGGTCACAGAGTTCGAAGGTCACAGAGTTCGGAGGTCACGACCGCACAGGAACGGGCCGCACATTTTATTTTTCCACTGCGCAACTGAGCCGTGCCTAGATTTGAAGCTTTCGTGACTGCAAGGATTCATATTCTTAGTTTTTTCGGTAAAGTCACGTAGGTAAAAATTAATAAAAGTAAAATAAAAATAAAATAAAAATCACGACGTTTCGGAGGCAACACAAGCTTCCGTCTTCAGGTGGAACCGTCACAGCACGATAGCTATCGTGCTGTGACGGTTCGACCTTTTATTTTACTTTTATTAATTTTTATTTTTTACCAACGTGACTTTACCGAAAAAAACCTAAGAATATGAGCCGTGCCTGAAGGCTGTGCCAAGCCAGCTTCCGTGATAACGAACAGGCGGAGAAGATCGCACAGACGATTGCGCGTTGCGTTCCAATGTCGCAACGTAACCGAATGCATCGTCAGCCCCAACCCCTGGCCCTGCTTGGAAATCAGAGCTGGATTCGGATGTCTTGTGTGTGTCACGGATTGGGTGGGTCTGACTCTGCTTGGCAAACGGCCAGTGAAAGAAAAAAAAACACCAGTACGGGGAGAGCCCAGCACTAGCATGGTTCGGATGTGCCAGTGGAAAAACTACCAGTGCTGTGAGGGCCCTGCGCTGGCACGGTTTGCATGTGGCAGTGGAAAATTGGCTGAGAAACAGAAAAAAAAACAAGACTTTTTGCCCAGCAGTGGCAAGTTACCGGCTGGCATCAGCAACTCGTGAAGGCAGCATTGCGCAACCTTGAATTATTCACGAACTGTGATTTTTTGCTATTGTTTGCCTTCGCTTGCAATCCCAGCCACGCAAATCCCAGGCGTCGCGTCGCGAGATGAGGACGTTTTATCCAAAACGGAGGTTTTTTTTGGGTTAGCGTAAATATAAATGTGTCGTGAAACCCGCCGCCAACACCGGGCACAGCCCATTAGTAAGGGCTTGTCACGTAAACAAAACATAATACAGGTTTTCTTTTTGGGTTAGATCGCGTAAATATAAATGTGTCGTGAAACCCGCAACCACCCGGCACAGCCAATTTAGTAAGGCTTGGTGGCTAGGAGATGTTAAAAACCTCGCCTGGTATACAGGAGGTCGTGGGTTCGATCCCGACCCTGACGCCTGCTGCTGTATATTTGTAGTTTGTGTGTCTCTCTCTCTCATCATCATCACGGTGGCTAGGAGATGCTAACTACCTCGCCTGGTGTACAGGAGGTCGTGGGTTCGATCCCGACCCTGACACCTGCTGTATATTTGGAGTTTGCGTGTCTCTCTCTCTCATCATCATCACGGTGGCTAGGAGATGTTAACAACCTCGCCTGGTATGCAGAAGGTCGTGGGTTCGATCCCGACCCTGACACCCGCTGTATATTTGGAGTTTGCATGTTCTCCCCGTGGTCACGTGGATTTATTACCGGGTCCTCCGCTTTTTCCCTCCACATTTAGAATCAACATCACGTGTTTCGAATATTTGGTCGCTAAAAATGTCCACACGATAAGGCCCCTCACCGGGCTATCATTTGTGATAACCAGGTCGCTTCTGAAAAAGAGCTACGTAGCTCAGTGGGACCTTACTTGGTAAAATAAAAAAGATTAGTTTTAGTTTATAATCCCAACCGAGTAATATTCAGATAATTTTCCAATCTGCCAAATTCTGAGCGTGATGCCGGTGGAGGCGCCACGGCCTCCTCTTGCGAATTAACGCGAGTGGACCTCTGAGCGTCCACTATGGGGGGGACAGCGTTGCGGCGTGCGGTAGCATCAGTCACTATCCTGTGCCAGGCTATGTGCATGTTGAGGCCACGTGAAGTGTCGAACGCCCGCTGGCAGGAGGTCACGCGGCAGACCCAGGTGCCACGGGTCGATGCACCACCGGTGCCCCCGAATGTGCCAACTGGCTGTGCTTTAGCCACCCGGCGCTCCACTCATTGTTGTGAGCATCGCTCCTCCCCTATCCGTTGTTGTTGGAGGGCGACTGCCTCCAACTGCCCAGTAGTGTCCTTCACGAGCCTCCTCCACAGAGGCCGATCTTGACACCGCTGGTACCAGTCATAGGCAAGTCCACTCTGCTCCACATCCTCCTGTACCACATCACTCCATCTCTTCTCAACCCGAGCGATGCACACCACATCACGCATGAAAACAGGAAGGCGTTTTTAGTCCGAGTCAACCTAGGGGAGGGGGCTGGAGCCAATTGAACCACGAGCGGGAGCCAGCAGCGATCGCACGGATCGTGAGGCCGGCAATCTAAATCTGGATTTGTATAATCACACTGTATACAAGAGATGAAGATCCCCCAGGTAAGCTTCATGGACTGTAAGGGCAAGTGCTGTCAGTGAGCAGCACCTATGAAGGCCGGTATGGCACACGACGAGTGGGTGGGTGGCTGGTACCACACCCGGCCACCTTTGTTTTCCCCAGTGGCGATGTTTACTCTGGTCCTGGGCCTCCCCTAGGTCGACTCCGCCCCGAATGAGTAGCCAGGGTGCGATGTGTAAACATCGGATACAAAGGCGGCCGGGCGTGGTGCTGGCTGTTAAGGAAGTCACCCCCTCGTGCGCCGTTCCGGCCTTCGTAAGGGGGGGGGGGGAGGGGGTGGGAGGGGTGGGGGGGGGGCAGCACCACAGCCCGGCCGCCTTTGTCTCTCCCTTGCACGGCAGAGGTCGCAACCGGGTACCCGATACCCGTACCCTACCCGATACCCGGCTACCCGTACCCGGCCGGGTACGGGTACCCGTTTGTGACCCTGGTGCGGCCGGGTACGGGTAAGGAATCAAAACCCGTTTGCGACCTCTGTTGCAACGGGCAAGGTTTCAAACTCGCGCTCCCGCCAAAACCCGCCGGGCGAACCTCCGAAATCCCCGGGGTCGCGTTCAAGCGTCGAAATAAAAGGGCACGGGAGATTACCGAATAAAGCGCGGGTTTGAGAGAGGAAAATAAATAGATAAACAAGCCCGCGATACAAAGGGCACGGGGAGAGAGATGAAAGGGGCACCGCCAACCGCCTCGCCGCCATCACCGCCACCGCCTGCGACCACCACAAGGCCCCGTGGCCTTAGCAGGGAGCTACCTCGGACCCCCCGCCACGACTAAAGGGGGGTCACTTTAAAAGGATCCCTTTGACTTCAGTTGACAGAGGGGAGGTGGAGTGGGAGGCGGTGGGCGGGGGGGGGGTAACGGGGATTTCGTTGGGGGGGGGGGGTGGACGGGAGGTTGGAGGGACACCGAGAGATGGGAGAGCGGGGGGTTGGTAGGCCGGGGCGAGTGACGCGCGACCCCGCGGCCCGTGGGTGGAATAACGCAGCCGCCGGCCTCGAACAATGGCACCGGGTGGGGGACGGACACACGCACACACACACGCACACACACACGCACACACAAAACCCACCACACACGCACACACGGACAAAACCCACCACACACAAAACCCACCACACTCGCACACACACAAAACCCACCAAACACAAAACCCACCACACACGCACACACAAAACCCACCACACCCACCACACACAAAACCCACCACACACGCACACACAAAACCCACCACACACGCACACACAAAACCCACCACACACACACACACAAAACCCACCACACACACACACACAAAACCCACCACACACACACACACAAAACCCACCACACACACACACAAAACCCACCACACACACACACAAAACCCACCACACACACACACAAAACCCACCACACACACAAAACCCACCACACACATGGACAAAACCCACCACACATACACACAAAACCCACCACACACAAACCCCTGACGAGGCAAAGGAGCAGCCCTGCAACTGCTCGCCCCCCCCCCGCACAGCAGGGACGTGAGATTCGGGTCGGGGAGGCAGGGGCAAGTGCTGTGATTGAGCAGTACCCATTACAGCCGGCACGGCACGCCAAGGGGTGGTGGGTTTGTGCCAGAACCAGTGGCAGCGTTTCCACGGCGCGCTGGGTGCTCTACTTATTTGACGACGAGGCTCAGGACCGATTCAAATCACCGTCACCGGTGTTGGCCGGCAAGCGGGAATCGAACTCGTGCCGACGGGGTCGGAGGGCGGTGTGCTAACCGCTGCGCCACCGCTCCCCCACACCATACCTCACTTGCTGATTTGAACATTGTATTTTATTTCACCAGCTAAGGTCCACCGAGCTGCGTCTAGCTCGATTTGAGAAGCGACCTGGCCAATCACAACTGATAGCTCAACGAAGCGGCATCATCATCGTCGTCACTTGGAAACTTAGAGATGCCAAATAACTCTAAACGCCTGACGTCGATTCTAAATGCGGAGGGGAAAAACACGAGGACCCGGAGAAAAATCCACGACACCACAGGGAGAGAGAGACACGCAAACTCCAAATATACAGCAGGCGTCAGGGTCAGGATCGAACCCACGACCTCCTGCATACCAGGCGAGGTAGTTAACATCTCCTAGCCACCGTGATGATGATGAGAGAGAGAGAGACACGCAAACTCCAAATATACAGCAGCAGGCGTCAGGGTCGCGATCGAACCCACGACCTCCTGTGTACCAGGCGAGGTAGTTAACATCTCCTAGCCACCGTGATGATGATGATGAGAGAGAAACACGCAAACTCCAAATATACAGCAGGTGTCAGGGTCAGGATCGAACCCACGACCTCCTGTATACCAGGCGAGGTAGTTATAATCTCCTAGCCACCGTGATGATGAGAGAGAGAGAGACACGCAAACTCCAAATATACAGCAGCAGGCGTCAGGCTCAGGATCGAACCCACGACCTCCTGCACACCAGGCGAGGTAGTTAACATCTCGCCTTAACAGAGTGTCAGGGCAAATGCTGTTAGCGAGCACCTATGAAGACCGGAACGGAGGTGGGGGTGGCCAGCACCACACCCGGCTGCCTTTGTCTCCCCAGTGGCGATGTTTACACATCGCACCAGGTACTCGTTGGAGGACCAGTTCAGATGACCGTCAATGGTGTTGGCCGTGCACAGGACTGGGGTGGCGGTGTTCGTAGCGCAGCGCGCTACCCGCTACAACTACCGCTCCCCCAGTACAATCGCGCACACAGACTCTATGTGCACACACACTACGTACCTAAACACACACTACGTACCTAAACACACACGACGTACACACACACACACGACGTACACACACACACTATGTACACACACACACACACTACGTACACACACTACGTACCTAAACACACACTATGTACACACACACACACTACGTACACACACTACGTACCTAAACACACACTATGTACACACACACACACTACGTACACACACTACGTACCTAAACACACACTATGTACACACACACACACTACGTACACACACTATGTACCTAAACACACACTATGTACCTAAACACACACGACGTACACACACGACGTACACACACACACACTACGTACACACACTACGTACCTAAACACACACGACGTACCTAAACACACACTATGTACACACACACACACACTACGTACACACACACACTACGTACCTAAACACACACGACGTACACACACACACACACTACGTACACACACACACTACGTACCTAAACACACACGACGTACACACACACACTACGTACACACACACACCGGCATTTTTGTTGGTGGTCTACCCAATCAGCACATCTTCATAACCTTCACCCAACCCCGACTCAAACCCGAACAGATCGCTGGCACATCACCAATGAGAGGACTACTGACCCTTATCAAACTCAATGAGCCAGACCAAGAGACCTTAACAATACCAGACACTCAATGAGCCAGACCAAGGGACCTTAACAATACCAGACACTCAATGAGCCAGACCAAGGGACCTTAACGATACCAGATACTCAATGAGCCAGACCAAGAGACCTTAACGATACCAGACACTCAATGAGCCAGACCAAGAGACCTTAACGATACCAGACACTCAATGAGCCAGACCAAGAGACCTTAATGACACCAGAGACTCAATGAGCCAGACCAAGGGACCTTAACAATACCAGACACTCAATGAGCCAGACCAAGAGACCTTAATGACACCAGAGACTCAATGAGCCAGACCAAGGGACCTTAACAATACCAGACACTCAATGAGCCAGACCAAGAGACCTTAATGACACCAGAGACTCAATGAGCCAGACCAAGGGACCTTAACAATACCAGACACTCAGTGAGCCAGACCAAGGGACCTTAATGACACCAGAGACTCAATGAGCCAGACCAAGCGAACTTAACGACACCAGACACTCAATGAGCCAGACCAAGAGACCTTAACGATACCAGACACTCAATGAGCCAGACCAAGAGACCTTAATGACACCAGAGACTCAATGAGCCAGACCAAGGGACCTTAACAATACCAGACACTCAGTGAGCCAGACCAAGGGACCTTAATGACACCAGACACTCAGTGAGCCAGACCAAGCGAACTTAACGACACCAGACACTCAGTGAGCCAGACCAAGAGACCTTAACGATACCAGACACTCAGTGAGCCAGACCAAGAGACCTTAACGACACCAGACACTCAATGAGCCAGACCAAGAGACCTTAACGACACCAGACACTCAATGAGCCAGACCAAGATACCTTAACGATACCAGACACTCAGTGAGCCAGACCAAGAGACCTTAACGACACCAGACACTCAATGAGCCAGACCAAGAGACCTTAACGACACCAGACACTCAATGAGCCAGACCAAGAGACCTTAACGATACCAGACACTCAATGAGCGAGACCAAGAGACCTTAACGATACCAGACACTCAATGAGCCAGACCAAGATACCTTAACGATACCAGACACTCAGTGAGCGAGACCAAGAGACCTTAACGATACCAGACACTCAATGAGCCAGACCAAGCGACCTTAACGACACCAGACACTCAGTGAGCCAGACCAAGAGACCTTAACGACACCAGACACTCAGTGAGCCAGACCAAGGGTGCAAGAAACTCACCTAGGCAGATTGAGGGCCACTCTACACTTGTTGAAAATCAACGAGGCCAGACCAAGACTTCGTCACGATGTCCGCAAGGGAACGAGGGCTCCCTTACACACAACCCCAGACCCCCAGACTCAGACCCCCAGATTCAGACCCCCAGACTCAGACCCCCAGACTCAGACCCCCAGACACAGACCCCCAGACTCAGACCCCCAGACTCAGACCCCCAGACTCAGACCCCCAGACTCAGACCCCCAGATTCAGACCCCCCAGATTCAGACCCCCAGACTCAGACCCCCAGATTCAGACCCCCAGACCCAGACCCCCAGATTCAGACCCCCAGACTCAGACCCCCAGACTCAGACCCCCAGACTCAGACCCCCAGATTCAGACGCCCAGACGACTCAGACCCCCAGACTCAGACCCCCAGACGACTCAGACCCCCAGGGACAACAAAACAAGACGCCGTAGAAGCCGGAACTCGTCCGAGTTTCAAATTCGAGTCGCCGAAACCCATCGAGCCAGACCACCACGGCACCGCCAGGACCACCCCGCGCCCAGATCGGAGCTCGCCGAGCCAGAGCCAGAGGCCGCCGCCGGCTTCGCTCACCTTGCCACTCGCTCTGCTCGTCTGAGTTTCGGCCTCCGTGCTGCCGCCCCCCCCCGCCGCCTCCACCTCCTCCGCAACCTCCTCCGTCGCCGCCGCCGCCACCTTCATCCGCGTCGCCCCCCGCTCCTCCTCCTGCCACCGCCACCGCCGTCGCGCCGATCCCGGCTGCTTGGGCGGCCTCCCACGGCGCGCGGGTCCCGGCGAACGCGACGGCGCACGGCCCGGCGGGCGAGGCCGATGCGGCGGGCGGCGAGGCCTCGCCGTCGGCGCGGGCGACGGCGGCGGCGGCGGCGGCGTCGGCGGGCGCCGAGGGCGCGGCCTGCGAGGAGGCCGTGGCGGTGGCCGTGGCGCGCGGGGACGTGGAGTCGTCCGAGTCGCGGCAGTACAGCACCCCGCTGTGCGACACGTGGATGCTCGGGGCGCAACCCATGGCACCATGGACTCACCCGCACCTCGTCCTCCTCCTCCTCCTCGTCCTCCGTCTCCTGCACCACTACCGGCTGCACCTCTACCGGCTATCCCACCACCACCACCAGCGCGGCCCTCCTCCTGCTCGTCACCTCTTCACCGCAGTCGTCCGCTTTGTCGTCTTCGTGCTGCTCCCCTCTCCTCCTCCTCCTCCTCCTCTTCTCCGTTCGTCTTCTTCCTCCTCCTCTTCTTTGTTCCGCTCCTTTCTCCGCCCTCCCTCCTCCTCCTCCTCCTCGCCTGCTGCCGCTCCTCGCCCCGTGGGGGCTCGGTCCACGGGCCCCGGACGGACACTACGGCCGGCGGTCACCTCTAGCCCCCGATGACGACACCAAGCGACGACGGCGACGGCGGCGGCCGACGATGCCGACGACGAACCCGTCGCCGGTCTTCTCACCCCGGCAGCGGCGCCGGCACTCGCACCGGAGGTGGCACCGGCGCGGGCACCAGCGGCGACGCCCGGCACCAATACCGGCGTAGGCGCGGCGGCGCGGCCACCGACGCCGGCACGGCGCGACGACGGCCCCGGCGGTGACCCCCGAGGACGATGACGGCCGTGCCGCTGACACCACCGATGCCGACGTCACCGGCCTTGAACTTTGTCCGCGAATTTTATGGTTTTTTTTTTACCACCGTCCGGCCGCCAGCCGCTCGCCCCTCGCCGCCCTCTTCACCGATGACACAGAGCGGTGGCGGCGACGCGGGGGGACGCGGTGGGGGGTTGTGGGGGGGGGGGGGGCGGGAGAGGGGACGGGGTGGACGTCGTGCGACCGAGACGGCGGAGCAAGTAGGACGAGCCTCAGCGTCGGCCGCGCCAATTCGATCCTGTTCCGTTGCTGCCGCTGGTGCTGCTGCTGTGGCACCGGTGGTGGTGGTGGTGGTGGGAGACAAAGGCGGCCGGGCGTGGTGCTGGCCACCACCGCTCCCTCGCGTGCCACAGCGCCGGCCTTGGCAGGTGCTGCTTGCCAACGGCACTTGTACCAACACTCTACTACAAGCTATACGGGGGGGGGGGGGGATATATTTGCCTTTGGTGCGAGTGGTGCTGTTCTTGCCGCTGCTGCTGTTGATACTGCTGCTGCTCCTGCTGGTGCAGTTGCTCCTGTTGATGCTGATACTGCTGCTGCTGCTGCTGTTGATGATACTGCTGCTGCTCCTGCTGGTGCAGTTGCTCCTGTTGACGCCGATGCTGCTGTTGAAGTGTCGATATTCAAGGCTGCTCTCTCTCTCCGTCTCGCAATCTCTTCTCCACGGGAAGGTTTTACCTAAAAAAAAATCCCAACTGTTTCCGGCGGTGGGTTTCAGCGTCGAGGCGACGACGCACAGCTGACCGGGGTCGCGGGGAACGCCTCGGCGCGCCGCGCGGTGCGGGTGGAAACCGGCTCCGATGCAATCTTCACGGCGGGCGATTGGATCTGTGCGACGGTGAATGAATCCGAATCAAAGGCCGTGCGTGGGTGGCTCAGCCCCAGAGAAGAGCCGGCCGGTCGTCAAAAGTGGATCGGCACGTCGAGATTAAACGTCCAGTCTGAGTCCAGGTACGGGTCACTCACGGGTCAGGTGATGTCACAGGCCACGTGATGTCACAGGTCAGGTGATGTCACAGTCCAGGTGATGTCACAGACCACGTGATGTCACAGACCACGTGATGTCACAGGTCAGGTGATGTCACAGGCCACGTGATGTCACAGGCCACGTGATGTCACAGACCACGTGATGTCACAGACCACGTGATGTCACAGGTCAGGTGATGTCACAGGTCAGGTGATGTCACAGGTCACGTGATGTCACAGGTCAGGTGATGCCACGGGTCAGGTGATGTCACGGGCCACGTGATGTCACGGGCCACGTGATGTCACGGGCCACGTGATGTCACGGACCACGTGATGTCACAGGCCACGTGATGCACACAGGCCACGTGATGTCACAGGCCACGTGATGTCACACGTCTCGTGATGCCACAAGCCACGTGATGTCACAGGCCACGTGATGTCACAGGCCACGTGATGTCACAGGTCAGGTGATGTCACAGGCCACGTGATGCACACAGGCCACGTGATGTCACAGGCCACGTGATGCCACAAGCCACGTGATGTCACAGACCAGGTGATGTCACAGGCCACGTGATGTCACAGGTCAGGTGATGCCACAGGCCACGTGATGCCACAGTCCAGGTGATGTCACAGACCAGGTGATGTCACAGCCCACGTGATGTCACACGCCACGTGATGTCACAGGCCACGTGATGTCACAGGCCACGTGATCCACACAGGCCACGTGATGTCACAGGCCACGTGATGTCACAGGTCAGGTGATGTCACATGCCACGTGATGCCACACAGCCCACGTGATGTCACACGCCACGTGATGCCACAAGCCACGTGATATCACACGCCACGTGATGCCACAAGCCACGTGATGTCACAGACCAGGTGATGTCACACGCCACGTGATGTCACACGCCAGGTGATATTCAATCCCCGCGATTCACTCGCGAGCCGAATCCGACCGATTCACTCGCGTCACGAATCCACAAAGATCCGACCTCACACCCCGGGCCATTCGATGCTCCCCGAAGACGGCCGCTTCGATCTTGCTTACACCCCAGGCGACCCCGGCGCGCATCGATCCCCGTCAAGCCCGACCCCGGTTCGGGCACAGGCAGTGGCGATTCGATCTCACGGGAAGTGGACTCAATCCGAGCCATGGTTGCATGCGACGTCGATCCAGGAAATGCGAATTCAATTCAGATCCGGCGGATTTTGCCTCCAAGCGTATCTCTCTTCCCCGTCTACTCCACATACACACAGACCCCGGAGATTCCCATGTCGGGGACGAGAAGGGGAGATCGTTATTAAATAGATAGTTGTTCAATAGATAGTTATTAAATAGTTATTAAATAGATAGTCGTTCAATAGATAGTTGTTAAATAGATAGTTGTTAAATAGATAGTTGTTAAATAGATCGTTATTAAATAGATAGTTGTTCAATAGATAGTTATTAAATAGATAGTTATTAAATAGTTATTAAATAGATAGTTGTTAAATAGATCGTTGTTGAATAGATAGTCGTTAAATAGATAGTTATTCAATAGATAGTTGTTAAATAGATAGTTGTTAAATAGATAGTTGTTAAATAGATAGTTGTTCAATAGATAGTTATTAAATAGATAGTCGTTAAATAGATCGTTATTTATAAGCCGTTCTTACGGCCGCCTTGGTCGAATGTCGGATAAACCACCCGGAACGCAACGTCACACAAACCGCCTGCGCGTCGACACCGCGTGGCTGCAGATGGTGGTGGTGGTGCTGATGATGATGATGATGGTGGTGATGATGGTGCTGATGGTGGTGATGATGCTGATGGTGGTGGTGGTGGTGATGATGGTGCTGATGGTGGTGATGATGCTGATGGTGGTGGTGATGATGGTGCTGATGGTGGTGGTGCTGATGGTGGTGGTGATGATGGTGCTGATGGTGCTGTAGGTGGTGGTGATGATAGTGCTGATGGTGGTGGTGCTGATGGTGGTGGTGGTGGTGCTGGTGGTGGTGCTGGTGGTGGTGGTGCTGATGGTGGTGGTGCTGATGGTGGTGGTGCTGATGGTGGTGGTGGTGGTGCTGGTGGTGGTGCTGGTGGTGGTGGTGCTGATGGTGGTGGTGGTGCTGATGGTGGTGGTGCTGATGGTGGTGGTGCTGATGGTGGTGGTGGTGCTGATGGTGGTGGTGCTGATGGTGGTGGTGGTGGTGCTGGTGGTGGTGCTGGTGGTGGTGGTGCTGATGGTGGTGGTGGTGCTGATGGTGGTGGTGCTGATGGTGGTGGTGCTGATGGTGGTGGTGGTGCTGATGGTGGTGGTGGTGCTGATGGTGGTGGTGCTGATGGTGCTGCTGATGGTGGTGGCGGTGCTGATGGTGGTGGTGATGGTGCTGACGGTGGTGGTGCTGATGGTGGTGCTGATGGTGGTGGTGGTGCTGATGGTGGTGGTGCTGATGGTGGTGGTGGTGCTGATGGTGGTGTTGGTGGTGGTGCTGATGGTGGTGGTGCTGATGGTGGTGGTGGTGCTGATGGTGGTGGTGCTGATGGTGGTGCTGATGGTGGTGCTGATGGTGGTGGTGGTGGTGGTGATGATGGTGGTGCTGATGGTGGTGGTGCTGATGGTGGTGTTGGTGGTGGTGCTAATGGTGGTGCTAATGGTGGTGGTGGTGGTGCTGATGGTGGTGGTGGTGGTGCTGATGGTGGTGGTGGTGGTGCTGATGGTGGTGGTGGTGGTGGTGGTGCTGATGGTGGTGCTGATGGTGGTGGTGGTGCTGATGGTGGTGGTGGTGCTGATGGTGCTGATGGTGGTGGTGCTGATGGTGGTGCTGATGGTGGTGGTGGTGCTGATGGTGGTGGTGGTGCTGATGGTGGTGGTGCTGATGGTGCTGCTGATGGTGGTGGCGGTGCTGATGGTGGTGGTGATGGTGCTGATGGTGGTGGTGCTGATGGTGCTGATGGTGGTGGTGGTGCTGATGGTGGTGGTGGTGCTGATGGTGGTGGTGGTGCTGGTGGTGGTGCTGATGGTGGTGGTGGTGGTGCTGATGGTGGTGCTGATGGTGGTGCTGATGGTGGTGGTGGTGATGGTGGTGCTGATGGTGGTGGTGCTGATGGTGGTGTTGGTGGTGGTGCTAATGGTGGTGGTGCTAATGGTGGTGGTGGTGGTGGTGCTGATGGTGGTGGTGGTGCTGATGGTGGTGGTGGTGGTACTGATGGTGGTAGTGGTGGTGGTGGTAATGATGGTGGTGGTGGTGGTGCTGATGGTGGTGCTGATGATGGTGCTGGTGGTGGTGGTGCTGATGGTGGTGGTGGTGCTGATGGTGGTGGTGGTGGTGCTGGTGGTGGTGGTGCTGGTGGTGGTGGTGCTGATGGTGGTGGTGGTGCTGATGGTGGTGGTGGTGGTGCTGATGGTGGTGCTGGTGGTGGTGCTAATGGTGGTGGTGCTGGTGGTGGTGCTAATGGTGGTGGTGCTGATGGTGGTGGTGCTGATGGTGGTGGTGGTGGTGGTGGTGCTGATGGTGGTGGTGGTGCTGATGGTGGTGGTGGTGCTGATGGTGGTGTGGATGGTGGTGGTGCTAATGGTGGTGGTGGTGCTGATGGTGGTGGTACTGATGGGGGTGGTGGTGGTGCTGATGGTGGTGGTGCTAATGGTGGTGGTGCTGATGGTGGTGCTGATGATGGTGCTGGTGGTGGTGGTGCTGATGGTGGTGGTGGTGGTGCTGATGGTGGTGTGGATGGTGCTGATGGTGGTGTGGATGGTGGTGGTGCTAATGGTGGTGGTGGTGCTAATGGTGGTGGTGGTGGTGGTGCTGATGGTGGTGGTGGTGCTGATGATGGTGGTGGTGCTGATGGTGGTGGTGGTGGTGCTGATGGTGGTGGTGGTGCTGATGGTGGTGGTGGTGGTGCTGATGGTGGTGGCGGTGCTGATGGTGCTGCTGATGATGGTGGCGGTGCTGATGATGGTGGCGGTGCTGATGGTGGTGGTGGTGCTGGTGGTGGTGCTGATGGTGGTGGTGCTGATGGTGGTGGCGATGGCGGTGGTGGTGGTGGTAACACGAAACAGCTGAGTCTGAGCAACCAAAATAAAATCACGGCGCGCGTTTGAAGAGGTTTTAAAATAAAAGAGGCCGCTTGGATGCTTCCAATGAAACAAATATATTGATGGGATGAGGAATGTGATGCTGATGATGATGATGACGACGATTGGACAATGACGATAGAATGACGACGACGCTTATCAGAGACGAACGAACAGCCTTGCCTGGTGAAGAGGATGTCCTTATAAAGACGACGGCAGCAGCCGCGACAGAAGCGGAACAGATGCTCGCAAACACGGGACCATCATCACCACCACCATCATCATCATCACCTGCACTACCATCTCCATCGTTACGCGACACGGACCAGCGCTGCTGCATGGATGGCTACGGACGGCACCATCATCATCATCGCCACCACCACCACCATGATGATGATGAGATGTGCTACTGTGGCGATGGATGCGATGAAGTATCCAACGAAGAGGAATGATTGACTATTTAAATGTTTAACGATTTTTTCTTTTTTCCCTGTTGCAGTTCATAACGCCGAGCTTAGAATGCACATGATCACGAATCGGTGGGTGGCGACGATGATGATGGTGATGATGATGATGGTAATTTTTGAATTATATAAACTGCAGAATAACCAAACGTGCTCCGCTGGCGAGCACCGAATTCAAGGCTACACAGCGAAATATTTAAAAAAACAACACAACCCCCGCTGATGAAACCAAACGCAGTCTTAACAGAGAGAACGCGCCAACAGCTGATGCTGCTGCTGCTGCTATTGAATCACAGAGGCTGTAACAACAGCAAGCCCCGTTTCGCGAGCACCTATTAAGGCACAAACGCACAAGGCAGTGGCAAACAAACAGCAGCAGCAGCAGCAACGGAAATGTTAAGCGCACATCGCTGCGTAATATATTAACCAGCGGATCGCGACGATGATGATGATGGTGGTGGGGGTTGATGGTAACGACCGTTATGATGGTGGTGATTTTTTTTTGTTTTAAATGATGGCACACCGCGTCCTCACACACCGGACTAACACTCACTGCGCACCCAAGGAGGATGATGGGTGGTGATGGGACGGGGGGGGGGGAGAAATGGCGATCCCGGTTGGCTGCCGAGTGATGATGATACGGGACAGGCACCGAATCCGCTACTCGCAGCACATCCCCCCCTCTCCTCCATCCCCCCCTACCTCACCCCCCCCTCCATCCTCCCGCTCCTCCCCCCTCCAACCCCCCCCTGCTCCTCCCCCCCTCCATCCTCCACCCTCCACCCCCCTCTACCTCCCTCCCCCCTCCTCGTTCTCACCCCCCCCCTCTCCTCTCTCTCCACACGCAGTGGGGGTGGTGATGGTGCTGTGGTGATGGTGCTGTGGTGGTGGTGTGGTGGTGGTGTGGTGGTGTGGTGGTGGTGGTGGTGATGTGGTGGTGGTGGTGTGGTGGTGGTGATGGTGGTGGTGCTGTGGTGGTGGTGGTGCTGTGGTGATGTGGTGGTGCTGTGGTGATGGTGGTGGTGCTGGTGGTGTTGCTGTGGTGGTGGTGCTGTGGTGGTGGTGATGTGGTGGTGGTGGTGATGGTGGTGATGTGGTGGTGGTGGTGCTGTGGTGATGTGGTGGTGGTGATGTGGTGGTGGTGCTGTGGTGGTGCTGTGATGGTGGTGGTGCTGTGGTGGTGGTGCTGTGGTGGTGGTGCTGTGGTGGTGGTGCTGTGGTGGTGGTGCTGTGGTGGTGGTGGTGGTGAGGTGGTGGTGCTGTGATGGTGATGGTGCTGTGGTGGTGGTGCTGTGATGGTGGTGGTTATGGTGGTGGTGATGGTACGGGTAGCCGGGTTTCGGGTACCCGGTTGCGACCTCTGCCGCACACGCAAGACCTTGCGGAGAGGGCATTGGTGGTGGTGGTGGCGGTGGAGTTCGGGCGAATCGGAATGTTTGTTTGGACCTCAGGAGGAATCCGAAGAGCTGTGAAGCTCTTTGTTCACAGGACAACAACAACAACAACAAGAGACAACGATAGGTGGTGCAAAGTGGAGAAGAGATAAGCGAGTCACCGGAAACAATTAGAAATGAAGTCGACCGCGCAAGTAGAAATTGCATAAGCGCAAAGGGAATTTCGGTCGATGTTCCAACGCTAAATGCAAACCTGGGCAAGGCAGCAAAACAACAACAACAGACCCCAGACCACAGCGAGACGACAACACAGACCACCTGTGGTATAGGGCGTGGTGAAGTGTGCGTGGTGTCACAGGGCAATAATTTGCACACGCGGGGTGCTGCATGAGAGAGATGGGAGAGTATTTACAGTTGGACCAGATGGCGTCATCTGGTCCAACGCCAATAGAGACTAGGCTCTAAGAAAAGCTGTCTCGGGTGTGGACCAATCAACTTCAAGGACAGTGCATATCATTATCATCATCAGAGTTGTTTCTTTTTGTTTGCATTTTGACTGCTTGTGTTGTGGTTATTGCAAACATGGTGCCTTGTAGAAAGGTGTCAGTTTTTGTACCAGTTGAAAGGGTAAAAACCTATTACTATATTTTGCCACTGGTAAAGGAGATGTCTCATAGTGGGGTATGGGTGGTTAGGGGGGGGGTGAATTGATAAGACAATTTGGGGTCCGGAGGGGGGGGGCATTGAAGCAACTGAGCTATTGTGACGGCTTGACGACCTGTATATATGGTACACTGCGTACTTTGTAGGGCATTACGGGGCACTAAGGGGCATTACGGGGCACTAAGGGGCATTGCGGTTCAACGTCACCGGAGCGCGCGCTCCAATCACGGCGCGTGCGCGACCTTTGATCGCACTCTCCTCCTCCCCCCCCCCTCGTGGTTACGTCATTGCAGGCCCCGCCCATCCGCGAGGAGACCCCGCCCACTCACGCAGAGACCCCACGCACAGGCTCCGCCTACTCGTGCATAGGCCCCCGCCCACCCACGCAGAGGTCCCGCCCACTCGTGCATAAGGCCCCGCCCACCCACGCAGAGGCCCCGCCCACTCGTGCACAGGCTCCACCCCGCTCACTCACGCATCGGCCTCACCAACGCAGAGGCTCCGCCTACTCGTGCACAGGGCCCCGCCCATCCACGCAGAGGCCCCGCCCACTCGTGCATAGGGCCCCGCCCACTCGTGCACAGGCTGCACCCCCCCGCTCACTCACGCATCGGCCTCACCAACGCCTAGGCTCCGCCTACTCACGCATATGCCCCGCCTACTCACGCATAAGCCCCGCCTACTCACGCCTATGCCCCGCCCACTCGCGCATAAGCCCCGCCCAGCTCGTCAGGAGCGGTTCAATTCCTGTTCACGGTCATCGTCGGTGGCGAACAGCTGAACCGGTTTCGAAGCCGTCACCCCCCCTCTCCACCCTCATGCCTGCCCCCAGCAGGGTCCCTCAATGATGGGGAGACAAAGGCGGCCGGGAGGGGTCCTGGCACTCACAATCCATACTCCTGAGTTCTTTCGGCAAAGTCACCTGACGACGGACGCTTTGTGTGTTGCGCCCGAAACGTCGTGATGAATTCTATTTGAAACCCACGTGACTTTACCGAAAGAACCAAAGAGTATGGGGGGGGGTGGGGGGCGTCCATAAATGACGTCACGCGATTTTGGACAATTTTTGACCCACAAAAGTCAGCACCCCCCCCTCAAATATGACGTCACAAAGCTCTGCCCCCCCCCCCCCCAAAAAAAAAACATGCTTCAAATCTCTTTAAACTATTGTCATTGTAGCGCGTATTTAATGTGGCGCTGCACTCTGATGTTGTAGGAGAAAACATTTATTAAAAAGTATATTTAATTAAGTAGAACGTGTTGTATATATTTATTTAAAGTTGCGCATTTTGATGTGACGTCACATTTCTTTCCCCCCCCCTCCCTCGTCACACATCGTCACAAATCTCTGACCACCCCCCCTCCCCCCGTAGGTGCGTGACGTCATTTATGGACGGCCCCATACCCCTGGATTGTGTGCCTAAATAGGTGCTCGCTAACAGCACCTGCTGTACCAGCCTGTGTACACCGAGACAGATAGCCAGCATTTTAGGCTGAGTCGACCTAGGGGAGATCCAGGACAGGCTCATATATTCGTGGCCACGCGCGCACACACACACAAAGATACAAAGATCCCCCGTATAGCCTTAACAGACTGTAGGGGCAAGTGCTGTTAGCGAGCACCTACACACACGCACACACGCGCACACGCGCACACGCGCACAGACACACACGCACACGCACACACGCACACACACACGCACACGCGCACACGCGCACACGCACACACACGCACACACGCACACACACACACGCACAGACACACACACACAGACACACACAGACACGCACGCACACACGCACACACACACACGCACACACGCACACACACACGCGCACACACACACGCACACACACGCACACACGCACACACACACACGCACACACGCACACACACACACGCACACACGCACACACACACACGCACACACACGCACACACGCACACGCACACACACACACGCACACACGCACAGACACACACGCACAGACACACACACACAGACACACACACAGACACGCACAGACACACACGCACACACCACGCACACACACACACGCACACACACACACGCACACACGCACACACACACACGCACACACACACACGCACACACACACACGCACACACGCACGTGGGGGCGGTGCCCGTGTGTGACCCCCCCCCCCTCGTCCACAAGGTGCACACGCGACTAGTACGTCAATCGCGGGCAGCCCTACGTCATAGCGTCATAGCACGCAGTCTGTAACCTTGCAGCCCGTAGCAGCACTACAGCCAGTAGCAGCACTACAGCCCTACAGCACTACAGCCAGTAGCAGCACTACAGCACTACAGCACTACAGCCAGTAGCAGCACTACAGCACTACAGCCGTTAGCAGCACTACAGCCAGTAGCAGCACTACAGCCAGTAGCAGCACTACAGCCCTACAGCACTACAGCCAGTAGCAGCACTACAGCACTACAGCCGTTAGCAGCACTACAGCCCGTAGCAGCACTACAGCCCGTAGCAGCACTACAGCCCGTAGCAGCACTACAGTCCGTAGCAGCACTACAGCCCGTAGCAGCACTACAGCCCGTAGCAGCACTACAGCCAGTAGCAGCACTACAGCCCTACAGCACTACAGCACTACAGCACTACAGCACTACAGTCAGTAGCAGCACTACAGCCAGTAGCAGCACTACAGCACTACAGCCAGTAGCAGCACTACAGCCCGTAGCAGCACTACAGCCAGTAGCAGCACTACAGCCCTACAGCACTACAGCCAGTAGCAGCACTACAGCCCTACAGCACTACAGCCAGTAGAAGCACTACAGCACTACAGCCAGTAGCAGCACTACAGTCAGTAGCATCACTACAGCACTACAGCCAGTAGCAGCACTACAGCTCGTAGCAGCACTACAGCCCTACAGCACTACAGCCCGTAGCAGCACTACAGTCAGTAGCATCACTACAGCCCGTAGCAGCACTACAGCCAGTAGCATCACTACAGCCCTACAGCACTACAGCCAGTAGAAGCACTACAGCACTACAGCCAGTAGCAGCACTACAGTCAGTAGCATCACTACAGCACTACAGCCAGTAGCAGCACTACAGCTCGTAGCAGCACTACAGCCCTACAGCACTACAGCCCGTAGCAGCACTACAGTCCGTAGCAGCACTACAGCCCTACAGCACTACAGCACTACAGCCAGTAGCAGCACTACAGCCAGTAGCAGCACTACAGCCCTACAGCACTACAGCCCGTAGCATCACTACAGCCCTACAGCACTACAGCCAGTAGCAGCATTACAGCCCGTAGCAGCACTACAGCACTACAGCCAGTAGCAGCACTACAGTCAGTAGCAGCACTACAGCACTACAGCCAGTAGCAGCACTACAGCCCGTAGCAGCACTACAGCACTACAGCCAGTAGCAGCACTACAGCCCGTAGCAGCACTACAGCCCGTAGCAGCACTACAGCACTACAGCCAGTAGCAGCACTACAGCCCGTAGCAGCACTACAGCCCGTAGCAGCACTACAGCACTACAGCCAGTAGCAGCACTACAGCCCGTAGCAGCACTACAGCCAGTAGCAGCACTACAGCACTACAGCCAGTAGCAGCACTACAGCCAGTAGCAGCACTACAGCACTACAGCCAGTAGCAGCACTACAGCCCGTAGCAGCACTACAGCACTACAGCCCGTAGCAGCACTACAGCCAGTAGCAGCACTACAGCACTACAGCCAGTAGCAGCACTACAGCCCGTAGCAGCACTACAGCACTACAGCCAGTAGCAGCACTACAGCCAGTAGCAGCACTACAGCCCGTAGCAGCACTACAGCACTACAGCCCGTAGCAGCACTACAGCCAGTAGCAGCACTACAGCCAGTAGCAGCACTACAGCACTACAGCCAGTAGCAGCACTACAGCCAGTAGCAGCACTACAGCCCGTAGCAGCACTACAGCACTACAGCCAGTAGCAGCACTACAGCCAGTAGCAGCACTACAGCCCGTAGCAGCACTACAGCCAGTAGCAGCACTACAGCACTACAGCCCGTAGCAGCACTACAGCCCGTAGCAGCACTACAGCCAGTAGCAGCACTACAGCACTACAGCCAGTAGCAGCACTACAGCCAGTAGCAGCACTACAGCCAGTAGCAGCACTACAGCACTACAGCCCGTAGCAGCACTACAGCCAGTAGCAGCACTACAGCCAGTAGCAGCACTACAGCACTACAGCCAGTAGCAGCACTACAGCCAGTAGCAGCACTACAGCACTACAGCCCGTAGCAGCACTACAGCCCGTAGCAGCACTACAGCACTACAGCCCGTAGCAGCACTACAGTCAGTAGCAGCACTACAGCCAGTAGCAGCACTACAGCACTACAGCCCGTAGCAGCACTACAGCCAGTAGCAGCACTACAGCCAGTAGCAGCACTACAGCCAGTAGCAGCACTACAGCACTACAGCCCGTAGCAGCACTACAGCCAGTAGCAGCACTACAGCCAGTAGCAGCACTACAGCACTACAGCCCGTAGCAGCACTACAGCCAGTAGCAGCACTACAGCACTACAGCCAGTAGCAGCACTACAGCCAGTAGCAGCACTACAGCACTACAGCCCGTAGCAGCACTACAGCCCGTAGCAGCACTACAGCACTACAGCCCGTAGCAGCACTACAGCCCGTAGCAGCACTACAGTCAGTAGCAGCACTACAGTCAGTAGCATCACTACAGCCCGTAGCAGCACTACAGCCAGTAGCATCACTACAGCCCTACAGCACTACAGCCAGTAGCAGCACTACAGCCCGTAGCAGCACTACAGCCAGTAGCAGCACTACAGCCCGTAGCAGCACTACAGCACTACAGCCAGTAGCAGCACTACAGCCAGTAGCAGCACTCTGTAGTCTGATGATTATTTTTAAACAACAAAAAAATCTAGTAGTAGGTTTTTACCCTTTCAACTGGTACAAAACTGACACCTTTATACAAGGCATCATGTTTGCAATAACCACAACACAAGCAGTCAAATGCAAACAAAAAGAAACTCTGATGATGATAATGATATGCACTGTCCTTGAAGTTGATTGGTCCACACCCGAGACAGCTCATCATCAGAGTTGTTTCTTTTTGTTTGCATTTTGACTGCTTGTGTTGTGGCTATTGCAAACACGATGCCTTGTATAAAGGTGTCAGTTTTTGTACCAGTTGAAGGGGTATAAACCTACTACTATATTTTGCCACTGGTAAAGGAGATGTCTCATAGAACAAAAAAATCATCACAACCCGTACTCTCTGTGTAGCACGAATGCAGTGTGCTCTCCGATGATTTACATTTGTAAAAGTACGGTTGAGCTTGTGCCCGTATGACCGGTGCTATAACTGGGTCACGTGGTGTAACTCTGTTGCTTTGTGATGCCTCTACTCATCTGTGTGCTGATGATGATGTAGAGGCTTTACATTCTACAAGCTGCGTCCTTTGGTACGTGAGTTCCTACACACACCCCCGCCACCCCAATCTCTCTCTGTCTCACAGTGCAAGCATTCAGTACCAATCACCCGTCACCCCGGCCGGGTACGGGTACCCGTTCCCTACCCGTACCCGTCCCGTTCCCTACCCGTACCCGTACCTTACCCGAAATGAGTGACAAACGGTTACTCACCAGTGACTCACGGCCTACCCGTACCCGTACCCGGCCGCACCAGGGTCGCAAACGGCTACCCGTACCCGTACCCGGCCGGGTACGGGTAGCCGGGTATCGGGTAGGGTACGGGTATCGGGTACCCGGTTGCGACCTCTGGGGTACACGAACTCAGTTTGACACTGAGTCGACCTGCCACACGGACACACTCATCTCTACGTATGTAGGCAAAGCAAAGGCAAAGATCCCCCGTGTAGCCTTAACAGACTGTTGGGGCAAGTGCTGTTAGCGAGTAGCACCTATGAAGGCCGGCACTGTGGCACACGAGGGGGTGGGTGGCCAGCACCACCCCCGGCCGCCTTTTTCTCCCCGGTGGCGATGTTTACACACCGGAGCAGGTACTCATTTGAGGCTGAGTCGACTTAGGGGAGGCCCATGACCGGTTAAAATAATCGTCACTGGTGTTGGCCTTGAGCGGGAATCGAACTCGGGTGGCGGGGTTCGTAGCGCGCAGCGCTCACCACTATGCCACCACTCCACAGGTGCCCCTCGCTAACAGCACTTGCCCCAACGGTCTGTTGAAGCTACACGGGGGATCTTTGTCTTTGTCCCCCCCCCCTCTACATACACCCACCCACGACAAAGACAAAGGTCCCACGCGTAGCCTTCGGAGACTTTAGGGGCAAGTGCTGTGAGCGATTAGCGCCTATGAAGGACACCCACCACCCACCCCACATATACACACACACACGCATACACACACACGCACCCACGCACACACACACGCACACACGCACACACACACGCACACACGCACACACACACGCACACACACACACGCACACACACACACGCACGCGTAAACTTGTACGGACTCATATCGCTATGACAATTTGACAACAAATATTTATACACGCGCGCGCGCGCGCACCACGCAGATTGATGTTAATGGCCCATCACCCCTCTTCGATACAGGACCTGAGTCAAAAGGTTTTTGTCGGGTCCTGGCAAGTGTTTGCAGTAGGGGGCGATGTTGATACACGGACGGACGGACGGACGATAACAGGACCCTGCGGGGTGGGCTGGTAGGAACGAATAACCAAATAATATAAACATAATGTATTATTACACTTGTTAAGCCAGGAAAGCCCCACTGAGTCAAAAGGTTTTTGTCGGGTCCTGGCAAGTGTTTGCAGTAGGGGGCGATGTTGATACACGGACGGACGGACGGACGATAACAGGACCCTGCGGGGTGGGCTGGTAGGAACGAATAACCAAATAATATAAACATAATGTATTATTACACTTGTTAAGCCAGGAAAGCCCCACTGAGTCAAAAGGTTTTTGTAGGGTCCTGCCAAGTGTTTGCAGTAGGGGTCGATGTTGATACACGGACGGACGGACGGACGATATAATCTATTGGTGGTCTGGTCCACTTCGTTCCTACCAGTATAATCTATTGGTGGTCTGGTCCACTTGGTTCCTACCAGTATCATGAAACATAGATGCTACTTACTCGCTCTGGTGATGACATCGTGGGTGTGTCAGGGCCAACGTGCACGATGTCCATCTCGCTCGCAGTCGTGAAAGCGCGTTTATACGAAACCCAGGAAAGCCGGGAGAACGACGAAGGCAGGGAGGGGGGGATGGGGTTAACCCTCACAGCTCCGCACAGACGGATTCAACAATCACGTACCGCCATCGACAAGAAGCACGCGGTATGTTCACCACACCACGCAACACCTATGAAGAGGCGGCGCGTGGACATCACGCCTTGAACGCCTCCCCCCCACGCACACCGCGCGCCACGTTCTCTGCACTCAGTTGAGGCTGAGTCGACCTAGGGGAGGCCGCCGGACCGGTTCCAGGCGTTCGTCGCCGGGGCTTCGTATTGCGCTCACCACTGCGCCACCGCTCCCCGCAGATGCCACGCGACACAAACGCGGAGAGCTGATCAAAATTTCTCAGCTCAGGAAAAGGGGTTATTTTCCGGAGCTCTGCCCCGTACAGCTCCACCCAAAGCAAAATCTCCGTACGCTGCACGCAACCCCAAAACGCAGACGCACAAACCCACCACGTGAGCGGTTGGCAAAGTGACCAGGGCGCCTGTGCCAGGCTAGGTGCACATTCGAGAACGGCGCGTTAAGCGTGTAAAGGTTCGCTGCTGTGTCGGTCACGGGACAGGCCTGTGGCAACTTGCCGTGGTTTAGTCACTACACCAGGCACTCCTACACACAAAGACAAATACAAAGATCCCCCGTATAGCCTGGACAGGCTGTTGGGGCAAGTGCTGTTAGCGAGTAGCATGTTTGAAGGCCCGCACGGCACACGAGGGGGTGGGTGGCCAGCCACCACGCCCGGCCGCCTTTGTCTCCCCAGTGGCGATGTTAACTCCACGCAGCACCAGGCACTCATGTGAGGCTGAGTCGACCTAATATATACAAAGATAAAGCTCCCCCGTACAGCCTCAACAGGTTGTTAAGGCTATCAAACCTCTAAAGACACCGATACACACCTGTACACACACTCACATCAACACACATCTGTACACACACTCCAATACCAATGCACGCCTTTCACCACTAAGCGACTGTGAGGTCATCAACAGCGCCTGTGCCAGGCTAGGTGCACATTGAGGCCACGTGAAGTGTCCGAAGGCTCGCTTAGAGGAGGAGGAGGAGGAGGTCACGGGACAGACCCAGCAGGTGCCATCGGTCGGCTGCCTGAGATGACCGGTAGATGCACCACCAGCTGTACCCCCCTACTGTGCAAACGTGCTGCACTTTATCCGCCCGGCGCTCCGCTCGCTGTTGTGAGCGTCGCTCCACTCTGCCCCCCGTTTTTGCTGGAGGGCGACTGCCTCCAACTGCCCAGTAGCAGCGTCCTTCACGAGCCTCCTACGCAGAGGTCGATCTTGACACCGCTGGTACCGCTCATCGGCAAGTCCGCTCAGCTCCACGTCCTTTCGTAACCGCATCAGCTCCATCTCTTCTCTAGCCCGTGTCGTGCCCGTTCACACAAACTCACATCTACACACACATCTACATACACATCTACACACACACACATCTACACACACACACTCACATCTACACACACACATCTAAACACATCTACACACACACACTCACATCTACACACACATCTACACACACATGTACACACACACATCTACACACACATGTACACACACACATATCTACACACACACACTCACATCTACACACACACATCTAAACACATCTACACACACACACTCACATCTACACACACATCTACACACACATGTACACACACACATCTACACACACATGTACACACACACATATCTACACACACACATCTACACACACATCTACACACACACATCTACATACGCACATTTACACACGCACATCTACACACACACATCTACACACACACACATCTACACACACACATCTACACACACACACATCTACACACACACATCTACACACACACATCTACACACACACATCTACACACACACATCTACACACGCACATCTACACACACACACATCTACACACACACACATCTACACACACACATCTACAAACACACATCTACACACACATATACACACACATCTACACACACATGTACACACACACATATCTCCTCACACACACATCTACACACACACATCTACACACACACATCTACACATACACACATCTACATACACACACATCCACACACACATCTACACACACACATCTACACACACACACATCCACACACACATCCACACACACACAATCTACACACACACATCTACATACACACACATCTACATACATACACACACATCTACACACATATACACACACACATCTACACACACACACCCGTGCACATACCTGCAGTCGTCCCTCGGATCCGTTGCTTAATTCCCCGTCCATGGTGCCGTCCTTGCCTTCTCAATGCCCCTTCAATGCCCCTTCAATGCCCCTTCAATGCCCCTTCAATGCCCCTTCAATGCCCTCCCGATGCCCTCTCATCAGCTGAACTATTTGGGGTGGGGGTCTCGTGACTTCAGCAGCTGCGGAATGGGGACCCCCACCTGCGATTCGTCCTCTGTCTCCTGTCAATCAAAGTCCCTTTCCGTCTTTGTCTCTCTTATAGCCCCTATCCCCCCCCACCCACCCCTCGTGCCACCTACCCCTCTCAGCAGAGGCGGGAGGGTGACACCACCTGTACTGTCCAATCTCTAAGCACGCGTGTGTGTGTGTACGTGTGTGTGTGTTCGTGTGTGTGTTCGTGTGTGTGTACGTGTGTGTGTGTTCGTGTGTGTGTGTTCACGTGTGTGTGTACGTGTGTGTGTGTTCGTGTGTGTGTTCGTGTGTGTGTACGTGTGTGTGTGTTCGTGTGTGTGTGTTCACGTGTGTGTGTACGTGTGTGTGTGTTCGTGTGTGTGTTCGTGTGTGTGTACGTGTGTGTGTGTTCGTGTGTGTGTGTTCACGTGTGTGTGTACGTGTGTGTGTGTTCGTGTGTGTGTTCGTGTGTGTGTACGTGTGTGTGTGTTCGTGTGTGTGTTCACGTGTGTGTGTACGTGTGTGTGTGTTCGTGTGTGTGTACGTGTGTGTGTGTTCACGTGTGTGTGTGTTCACGTGTGTGTGTACGTGTGTGTGTGTACGTGTGTGTGTGTACGTGTGTGTGTGTACGTGTGTGTGTGTACGTGTGTGTGTGTTCGTGTGTGTGTACGTGTGTGTGTACGTGTGTGTGTGTACGTGTGTGTGTGTTCGTGTGTGTGTACGTGTGTGTGTACGTGTGTGTGTACGTGTGTGTGTGTACGTGTGTGTACGTGTGTGTGTGTACGTGTGTGTGTACGTGTGTGTGTGTACGTGTGTGTGTACGTGTGTGTGTGTACGTGTGTGTGTGTACGTGTGTGTGTGTTCGTGTGTGTGTACGTGTGTGTGTGTTCGTGTGTGTGTACGTGTGTGTGTACGTGTGTGTGTGTACGTGTGTGTGTGTTCACGTGTGTGTGTTCGTGTGTGTGTGTACGTGTGTGTGTGTTCGTGTGTGTGTGTACGTGTGTGTGTGTTCACGTGTGTGTGTTCGTGTGTGTGTGTACGTGTGTGTGTGTACGTGTGTGTGTGTACGTGTGTGTGTGTACGTGTGTGTGTGTACGTGTGTGTGTACGTGTGTGTGTGTTCACGTGTGTGTGTGTTCACGTGTGTGTGTACGTGTGTGTGTGTACGTGTGTTCACGTGTGTGTGTACGTGTGTGTGTGTACGTGTGTGTGTACGTGTGTGTGTGTACGTGTGTGTGCGTGTGTGTGTACGTGTGTGTGTGTTCACGTGTGTGTGTGTTCGTGTGTGTGTGTACGTGTGTGTGTGTACGTGTGTGTGTGTTCGTGTGTGTGTTCACGTGTGTGTGTACGTGTGTGTGTGTACGTGTGTGTGTGTACGTGTGTGTGTGTACGTGTGTGTGTGTACGTGTGTGTGTGTTCGTGTGTGTGTTCACGTGTGTGTGTGTTCGTGTGTGTGTGTACGTGTGTGTGTGTACGTGTGTGTGTGTTCGTGTGTGTGTTCACGTGTGTGTGTACGTGTGTGTGTGTACGTGTGTTCACGTGTGTGTGTACGTGTGTGTGTGTACGTGTGTGTGTACGTGTGTGTGTACGTGTGTGTGTGTACGTGTGTTCACGTGTGTGTGTACGTGTGTGTGTGTTCGTGTGTGTGTTCACGTGTGTGTGTACGTGTGTGTGTGTACGTGTGTTCACGTGTGTGTGTACGTGTGTGTGTGTACGTGTGTGTGTACGTGTGTGTGTACGTGTGTGTGTGTACGTGTGTTCACGTGTGTGTGTACGTGTGTGTGTGTACGTGTGTGTGTACGTGTGTGTGTGTACGTGTGTGTGCGTGTGTGTGTGTACGTGTGTTCACGTGTGTGTGTACGTGTGTGTGTGTACGTGTGTGTACGTGTGTGTGTGTACGTGTGTTCACGTGTGTGTGTACGTGTGTGTGTGTACGTGTGTGTGTGTGTGGTGACGTCACCGCCACTTTGTGGCGAATGGCGGTTGTTGTTGTTGTTGTGTGTGTACGTGTGTGTGTGTACGTGTACGTGTGTGTGTGTTCGTGTGTGTGTACGTGTGTGTGTACGTGTGTGTGTGTGTGTGTTAGTGTACGTGTGTATACGTGTGTCTGTGTGTGTGTTCTCTGCTCCTCTGTGTGTGTGTACGTGTGTGTGTTAGTGTGTGTACGTGTGTGTACGTGTGTCTGTGTGTGTGTTCTCTGCTTCTGTGTGCGTGTGAAGATACAAAGACAAAGCTTCCCCCCCCCCCTCACACCACCCTCTTCTCCCGTATAGCCTTCGCAGACTGCTGGGGCAAGTGCTCCCTACCACGTGCGCGTCTGAAACGAATGCATGCGAAACTCAGTGTGTGTGTGTCCTTGTGTGTGACTGTGTTATGTGTCAGTGTGTGTGTCACTGTCTGTCGTGTGTCAGTGTGCGTGTCGTCTTTTGAGTGTGTGTGTGTGTGTCCTTGTGTATCTGCGTGATTGTGTGTGTGTGTCAGTGTGTGTGTGTCCTTGTGTGTCTGTGTGATTGTGTGTGTGTCACTGTGTGTGTCCTTGTGTCTGCGTGATTGTGTGTGTGTCAGTGTGTGTGTGTCCTTGTGTGTCTGTGTGATTGTGTGTGTGTGTCAGTGCGTGTGTGTCCTTGTGTCTCTACGTGATTGTGTGTGTGTGTCAGTGTGTGTGTGTCCTTGTGTGTCTGTGTGATTGTGTGTGTGTGTCAGTGCGTGTGTGTCCTTGTGTCTCTACGTGATTGTGTGTGTGTGTCAGTGTGTGTGTGTCCTTGTGTGTCTGTGTGATTGTGCGTGTGTGTCAGTGTGTGTGTGTCCTTGTGTCTCTATGTGATTGTGCGTGTGTGTCAGTGTGTGTGTGTCCTTGTGTGTATGTGTGATTGTGTGTGTCAGTGTGTGTGTGTCCTTGTGATTGTGTGTGTGTCAGTGTGTGTGTGTCAGTGTGTGTGTGTCCTTGTGTGTCTGTGTGATTGTGTGTGTGTCAGTGTGTGTGTGTGTCAGTGTGTGTGTGTCAGTGTGTGTGTGTCAGTGTGTGTGTGTCCTTGTGTGTCTGTGCGTGTGTCAGTGTGTCTGTGAATCTCGCCTTTGTCTGTACGCATCCTCCTGTTTCCGTCTTTGTATCTCTGTCTGTCTCAGTGTCTCTGTCTCTCTCTCAGTCTCTCTCTCAGTCTCTCCGTCCGTCTTTGTCTCTCTGTGTGTGTCTCTCTCTCTGTGTGTCTCTCTCTCTCTGTGCGTCTCTCTCTCTCTGTTTGTGTCTCTGTGTGTGTGTCTCTGTGTGTGTGTCTCTGTGTGTGTGTCTCTGTGTCTGTGTCTGTGTCTCTGTGTGTGTGTCTCTCTCTGTGTGTCTCTCTGTGCGCGCCCCTGCTGTCTGTGATCATCAGGATGAGAGTTTGTCTTGTGGGCGGAGACCGGCGGAGTGTGTGGGGGATGGGGGATTTGGTGGTGGTGGGGGTGGTGGGGGTGGTGGTGGGGGTGGTGGGGGGTAGCAGCGTGGTGGTGGTGGGGGTGGTGGGGGTGGTGGTGGTGGGGGTGGTGGGGGTGGGGGTGGTGGTGGGGGTGGTGGTGGGGGTGGTGGTGGGGGTGGTGGTGGGGGGGGTGGTGTGGTGGGTGGGGGTGGTGGTGGGGGTGGTGGGGGTGGGGGTGGTGGTGGGGGTGGTGGGGGGTGGGGGTGGTGGTGGGGGGGGGTGGTGGTGGTGGGGGGTGGTGGTGGTGGGGGTGGTGGTGGTGGGGGTGGTGGTGGTGGGGGTGGTGGTGGTGGGGGTGGTGGTGGTGGGGGTGGTGGTGGTGGGGTGGTGGTGGTGGCAGCAGCGTAGTGGTGGTGGGGGTGGTAGTGGGGGTGGTGGTAGTGGGGATGGTGGTGGTGTGAGCGAGGTGAGTTGTGTGTTCAACTATGGGGGGGAGCGGTGGTGTAGCGGTTAGCTACGATACAGCTGGCGACCGGAGTTCGATTTTTAAGACCTCGACACAGAGACGTGGTTTCTCTGTGTGCCTATGTACGTCTCTCTCTCTATGTATCTCTGTGATATCTGTCTGCTTATATGTCTGTCTATATGTCTCTGGTTCTGTGTTTGATCTCTCTCTCAAATTTAGCATTCTCAGGAAGAACGTAATCAACCAGGTAGGGTGTTGACTTATGTTATATCCGACTCTCTGTTGTATTACATTACATTTCTAAGTATACCAGATTTGTGTTTCTATTTCATTTATACCTGATGATGATTGCTTGTGTTGCAATCGAAACGTCGTATGCTAGTATTTAATTTATTATTTTATCTTTATACGTGACTTTACCGAAAGAACCAAAGATTTCCCCCCCCCCCCCAATGTTGACTCCATGGCTACGGCCTTGCCTTAACAGACTGTTGGGCAGAGGTCGCAACCGGGTACCCGATACCCGTACCCTACCCGATACCCGGCTACTCGTACCCTGCCAGGTACGGGTACCCGTTTGCGACCCTGGTGCGGCCGGGTACGGGTAGGCCGTGAGTCACTGGTGAGTCACCGTTTGTCACTCATTTCGGGTAGGGTACGGGTAGGGAACGGGTACCCATTTGCGATCCTGATGCGGCCGGGTACGGGTACGGGTAAGGAATCAAACCCCGCTTGCGACCTCTGCTGTTGGGGCAAGTGCTGTCAGTAAGTAGCATCTATGAAGGCCAGCAAGGCACATGAGAGGGTGAGTAGCCAGCAACCACGCCCGGCCGCCTTTGTTTCCCTACTGGCGATGTTTACACACCGCACAAGGTGCTAAATTTGAGGTTGAGTTGACCTAGGGGAGGCCCAGAACCGGTTCAGATAATCGTCACTGGTGTTGGCCGTGAACGGGAATTGAACTGGGGTAACCGGTTTCGTAGCGCAGCGTAGCGCTCACTGCAACCACAGACACACACTCACGTCTCTCACGCTCACACCACACACACCACACACTCACACTCACCACACACTCACACTCACACCACACACACCACACTCACCACACTCACCACACGTCTCTCTCACACTCACCACACTCTCACACTCACACCACACACACCACACACTCACACTCACCACACACTCACACTCACACCACACACACCACACTCACCACACGTCTCTCTCACACTCACCACACTCTCACACTCACACCACACTCACCACACTCACCACACTCACCACACGTCTCTCTCACACTCACCACACTCTCACACTCACACCACACACACCACACACACCACACTCACCACACTCACCACACGTCTCTCTCACACTCTCACACTCTCACACTCACACCACACACACCACACTCTCTCACACTCACCAAACTCACCACACTCAATCACGTCTCTCTCACACTCACACCACGCACACCATACTCTCTCACACTCATCAAACTCACCACACTCACCACACTTTCACACTCACCACACTCTCACACTCACCACACTCACCACACTCCCTCACACACTTACCACACTCTCACACACTCACCACACACTCACCACTTTCTCACACTCACCACTTTCGCACACTCATGTCTCTCCCACACTCACCACACTCTCACACACTCAC
Source organism: Lampetra planeri (assembly GCF_965212315.1). Classification (NCBI taxonomy): domain Eukaryota; kingdom Metazoa; phylum Chordata; class Hyperoartia; order Petromyzontiformes; family Petromyzontidae; genus Lampetra; species Lampetra planeri. The sequence continues at coordinate 3,017,943 of NC_136165.1, forward strand.
CACACTCTCACACACTCACCACACACTCTCACACTCACCACACTCTCACACACTCACCACACTCTCACACACTCACCACACACTCTCACACTCACCACACTCTCACACACTCACCACACTCTCACAAACTCACCACACTCTCACACACTCACCACACTCTCACACACTCACCACACTCTCACACACTCACCACACTCTCACACACTCACCACACACTCTCACACACTCGTCTCTCTCACACTCACCACACTCTCACAGACTCACCACACTCTCACACACTCACCACACTCTCACACTCACCACACTCTCACACACTCTCACACTCACCACACACTCTCACACACTCACCACACTCTCACACTCACCACACTCTCACACTCTCTCACTCTCTCACACTCACCACACTCTCACACACTCACCACACTCTCACACTCACCACACTCTCACACACTCTCACACTCACCACACACTCTCACACACTCACCACACTCTCACACTCACCACACTCTCACACTCTCTCACTCTCTCACACTCACCACACTCTCACACACTCACCACACTCTCACACTCACCACACTCTCACACTCACCACACACTCTCACACACTCACCACACTCTCACACTCACCACACTCTCACACTCTCTCACTCTCTCACACTCACCACACACTCTCACTCTCTCACACTCACCACACTCACACACTCACCACACTCTCTCACACTCACCACACTCACCACACACTCTCTCACACTCACCACACTCTCACACTCACCACACTCTCACACTCACCACACACTCTCACACACTCACCACACTCTCACACTCACCACACTCTCACACTCTCTCACTCTCTCACACTCACCACACACTCTCACTCTCTCACACTCACCACACTCACACACTCACCACACTCTCTCACACTCACCACACTCTCACACTCTCTCACACTCACCACACTCTCACACTCTCTCACACTCACCACACTCACCACACTCTCTCACACTCACCACACTCTCTCACACTCACCACACTCACCACACACTCTCACACACTCACCACACTCTCTCACACTCACCACACTCACCACACACTCTCTCACACTCACCACACTCACCACACACTCTCACACACTCACCACACTCTCTCACACTCACCACACTCTCTCACACTCACCACACTCTCACACTCTCTCACACTCACCACACTCTCACACTCACCACACTCTCACACACTCTCACACTCACCACACTCACACTCTCACACTCACCACACACTCTCACACTCACCACACTCTCACTCTCACACTCACCACACACTCTCACACTCACCACACTCTCACACACTCTCACTCTCTCACACTCACCACACTCTCACACACTCTCACACTCACCACACTCACACTCTCACACTCACCACACACTCTCACACTCACCACACTCTCACACTCTCTCACTCTCTCACACTCACCACACTCTCACACACTCTCACACTCACCACACACCAAACCCTCTCACTCACGTTGCTGATTAATGTCAAATCCGCTTACACGCCTAAACAAAACACTTCCTTCAGTTATCAAACGTTGTCCACGTCATGCGATTTAAATGCTCTCGACGTCATGAGGCACAATTACTCGAGTGGCTTAGACTTGAGCTCCAAATGTCTATTTAAGTGTGAGCGTGTGACAGAGTGTGTGTGTGTGAGAGAGTGTGTGTGTGACAGAGTGTGTGATAGAGTGTGTGTGTGACAGAGTGTGTGTGTGTGAGACAGAGTGTGTGTGTGTGTGAGAGAGTGTGTGTGTGTGTGCATGATAGAGTGTGTGTGTGTGACAGAGTGTGTGTGTGTGTGTGTGAGACAGAGTGTATGTGTGTGTGCGTGATAGAGTGTGTGTGTGACAGAGTGTGTGTGTGTGTGATAGAGAGTGTGTGTGTGTGACAGAGTGTGTGTGGGTGTGTGTGAGAGAGTGTGTGTGTGACAGAGTGTGTGTGTGTGATAGAGAGTGTGTGTGTGTGTGTGACAGAGTGTGTGTGTGATAGTGTGTGTGGTGTGTGACAGAGTGTGTGTGTGTGTGACAGAGTGTGTGTGTGTGATAGAGAGTGTGTGTGTGTGTGTGACAGAGTGTGTGTGTGATAGTGTGTGTGTGTGTGATAGTGTGTGTGTGTGTGTGACAGAGTGTGTGTGTGATAGTGTGTGTGTGTGTGACAGAGTGTGTGTGTGTGACAGAGTGTGTGTGTGTGAGAGAGTGTGTGTGTGACAGAGCGGTAGTGTAGCGGTTAGCGCGCTGCGCAATGAACCTGGCGACCCGGGTTCGATTCCCGCACACGGCTAACACCAGTGACGATTATCTGAACCGGGTCCTGGGCCTCCCCTAGGTCGACTCAGCCTTAAATGAGTACCCGGTGCGGTGTGCAAACATCGCCACTGGGGAGACAAAGGCGGTCGGGCGTGGTGCTGGCCACCCACCCCCTCGTGTACCGTTCCGGCCTTCATAGGTGCTCGCTAACAGCACTTGCCCCTACAGTCTGTTAAGGCTACACGGGGGATCTTTGTTATCTTTGTTGTGTGACAGAGTGTGTGTGACAGAGTGTGTGTGTGTGTGATAGAGAGTGTGTGTGTGTGTGTGACAGAGTGTGTGTGTGATAGTGTGTGTGTGTGTGACAGAGTGTGTGTGTGTGTGACAGAGTGTGTGTGTGATAGTGTGTGTGTGTGTGACAGAGTGTGTGTGTGTGTCTGTGTGATAGAGCGTGTGTGTGACAGAGTGTGTGTGTGTGTGACAGAGTGTGTGTGACAGAGTGTGTGTGTGTGTCTGTGTGATAGAGCGTGTGTGTGTGTGAGAGAGTGTGTGTGTGACAGAGTGTGTGTGACAGAGTGTGTGTGTGTGTGATAGAGTGTGTGTGTGTGTGTGTGACAGAGTGTGTGTATGTGTGACAGAGTATGTGTGTGTGTCTGTGTGATAGAGCGTGTGTGTGTGTGATAGAGTGGGGAGCGGTGGTGTAGCGGTTAGCACGCTGCGCTATGAACCCGGCGACCCGGGTTCGATTCCCGCTCACGGCTAACACCGGTGACGATTATTTGAACCGGTCCTGAGCCTCCAATAGGTCGACTCAGCCTCAAATGAGTACATGGTGCGGTGTGTAAACATCGCCACTGGGGAGACAAAGGCGGTCGGACGTGGTGCTGGCCACCCACCCCCTCGTGTACCGTTCCGGCCTTCATAGGTGCTCGCTAACAGCACTTGCCCCTACAGTCTGTTAAGGCTACACGGGGGATCTTTGTCTTGTGTGTGTGATGCTCTAGAATGTGTGATTTGTGTACAGTTGCGGTGTACGTATCTGCTCCTTCTGTGTGATTTACTGAAGATGAAAATGATTGATTGATCTTTGACGATGTTAATGGTTGAGTTATCATAGTTGATGATGATGATGGCGTTGGTATTGATGTGACGTCACATCAAAATGCGCAACTTGAAATAAATATAGACGACACGTTCTACTTAATTAAATTGACTTTTTAATAAATGTTTTCTCCTACAACATCAGAGTGCAGCGGCACATTAAATACGCACTACAATGACAATCGTTTAAAGCGATATGAAACATGTTTTTTTTTCGGGGGGGGGGGGGGGGAGACAGCTTTGTGACGTCATATATTGAGGAGGGGGGGTTCTGACTTTATGTGACCCCGTGTGACGAGCTGGGGGGGGGGGGTCAAAAATCGTCCAAAATCGCGTGACGTCATTTATGGACGGCCCCTGAGTGGGTGATGTTCTCGCAGGCGTAGCTCACTGCTGTTACACAGCGGCGGTGTCTAGCGGTGGGCGCTATAGCGCTGACATACGAAACCGGCGACCCGAGTTCGATTCCCGCTCGCGGCCAACACCGGTGACGATTATTTGAACCGGTCCTGGGCCTCCCCTAGGTCGACTCAGCCTCAAACGAGTAACAGTTTCATTTATTTGGTACCACCACGGCAGGGCCGCCTTTGTCTCCCCAGTGGCGATGTTTACACACCACAGCAGTTGCTCGTTTGAGGCTGAGTCGACCTAGGGGAGGCCCAGGACCGGTTCAAATAATCGTCACCGGTGGTTGCCGTGAGCGGGAATCGAACTCGTGTCGCCGGGTTTCGTAGCGCGGCGCGCTACCCACTACACTACAACGCGTGACGCTTCCACGTGCGCGGGTCACGTGACAGATGTGACGTCACAGCTCACTTGCCGTGCAAAAAAATAAATGCATTATTGAGCTCCCCCCCCACCCCCCCGAGAATAAAAACAAAAGTGTGTTTGCATATGTTTTGCATGGTGCACAGTCTGGAAAGGACCCACATGGCAAATTTCCAGTTTGTTGCATGTTGAGAAGTACGCTAAACATTTTGAACAGACACACACATTCACAACTTTGCCTTTTATATATATGGAGATAACCATGTGAGGCATGCGGCTCTTGACTCGGGTGTAACCGCAACTAAACAAAAACACGGACAAGAAACATCTAAAAGTGACTACACGCAACAGAAAAATCCTGGAAAAAAACAGCAAAGTCTTCCAGAAAAAAAACACCGCATTTCAACGCTGAGTGCAAAAATCCCAGTGGGATGCAAGTCAAACAATAACAACCACGAGACAATGTAGATTAAAGTTATCAGGCCAACTCTGTACTACAACAAACAAACATGGCCAGACCAAACCGTCCTCAAAATCACCAAAATAAAGCCACGAAAACAATGTAACAGTGATCATAGGAACTGTGATTCAAATCCAACAACACACGATATACATAACATGTACGACGATTATCTGAACCCGGTCCTGGGTCTCCCCTAGGTGGACTCAGCCTCAACTGAGTATCTGCTGCGGTGTGTAAACGTCGCCATTGGGGAGACAAAGGCGGCCGGGCGTGGCGCTGGCCACCCACCCCCTCGTGTGCCACACCGGCTTTCATAGGTGCTCGCTAACAGCATTTGCCCTGACAGTCTGTTCAGGCGATACGGGGGGTCTGTGTGTGTGTGGGAGGGGATACAGGAGTTCGATAATCCACAGATGGCCGGCAGTGCAGCAAGTAGGCCGCTGACCCTATACATGCGACTCACACAGAGACCCACAGACTCACACAGAGACCCACAGACTCACACAGAGACCCATAGACTCACACAGAGACCCATAAACTCACACAGAGACCCATAGACTCACACAGAGACCCACAGACTCACACAGAGACCCATAGACTCACACAGAGACCCATAGACTCACACAGAGACCCACAGACTCACACAGAGACCCACAGACTCACACAGAGACCCATAGACTCACACAGAGACCCATAGACTCACACAGAGACCCATAGACTCACACAGAGACCCACAGACTCACACAGAGACCCACACTCACACAGAGACCCATAGACTCACACAGAGATCCATAGACTCACACACAGATCCGTAAATTCACACAGATAGCCATAGATTCACTAATATAGCCATAGATCCACACAGAGACACATAGACTCACACAGAGACCCATAGACTCACACAGAGACCCATAGACTCACACACAGATACGTAGATTCACACAGATAACCATAGACCCATAGATCCATACAGAGACCCATAGACTCACACAGAGACCCACAGACTCACCCAGATATCCATAGACTCACACACAGATCCGTAAATTCACACAGATAGCCATAGATTCACTAATAGAGCCATAGATCCACACAGAGACCCATAGACTCACACAGAGACCCATAGACTCACACAGAGACCCATAGACTCACACAGAGACCCATAGACTCACACAGAGGCTGAGAGCTCACACAGAGACCCGTACACTCACGCAGCGACCCATATACTCATACCTGTAAACCCCTTATCAGTGCCCTACCTTATCAGTGCCCTACCAAACCTTATTGGTCACCCTGTGCCCTTATAAATCTCAACGTTCATCCTACAAAGCCCGTATTGAAACGGTTGTACTCCGCATGAACCTGAAAACTCAATTTCTCTGTACAAAAATACGGGTAAACCATTTGGGTTGACAGGTATGAGACTCACACAGATACCAATAGACTCACACAATGATCCATAGACTCACACACAGACACCCATAGACTCACACAGAGACCCATAGACTCACACAGAGACCCATAGACTCACACAGAGACCCATAGACTCACACAGAGACCCATAGACTCACACAGATACCAATAGACTCACACAATGATCCATAGACTCACACACAGACACCCATAGACTCACACAGACACTCATAGACTCACGCAAAGATCCATAGACCCACACATAGACACCCATAGACTAACACAGACACTCATAGACTCACACAAAGACCCATAGACTCACAGAGATACCCATAGAATCACACACATACACCCATATACTCACACAGAGACCCATAGACTCACAGACACCCATATACTCACACAGAGACACCCATAGAATCACACAGAAACACCCATAGACCCATACACAGACACCCATAGACTCACACAGACACCCATAGACTCACACAGAGACCCATAGAATCACACAGAGACACCCATAGATTCACAGAGACACCCATAGACTCACACAGACACCCATAGACTCACACAGAGACCCATAGAGAGGGGGCTGATTACACATCCCAGGTGGGGTCACATTCTTTTCCCTCTAGCCCCCTCCCCTTATCTCACCCCCCCCCCCCGTCCCCCCCCCATTATCTAATCACGCACCTGCGTCACACACCTGCGTCACTCTACACCTGGGGGCAGGGGGTGGGAGACGGCAGCGTGATTGGGCGAGTGAACTTTGATCGGCTCGTGTCCACGGGAGTGGAGGATTGGCTGGGGTGAGACTCTAACCCCAACCCTCTCAGCCTACCCCTGACTCTCACCCCAACCCTCTCAGCCTACCCCTGGCTCTCACCCCAACCCCCTCACCCTACCCCTGGCTCTCACCCCAACCCTCTCAGCCTACCCCTGGCTCTCACCCCAACCCTCTCACCCTACCCCTGACTCTCACCCCAACCCTCTCAGCCTACCCCTGACTCTCACCCCAACCCTCTCACCCGACCCCTGACTCTCACCCCAACCCTCTCACCCTACCCCTGACTCTGACCCCAACCCTCTCACCCTACCCCTGACTCCAACCCCAACCCTCTCACCCTACCCCTGACTCTGACCCCAACCCTCTCACCCTACCCCTGACTCTGACCCCAACCCTCTCACCCTACCCCTGACTCCAACCCCAACCCTCTCACCCTACCCCTGACTCTCACCCCAACCCTCTCAGCCTACCCCTGGCTCTCACCCCAACCCCCTCACCCTACCCCTGACTCTCACCCCAACCCTCTCAGCCTACCCCTGGCTCTCACCCCAACCCTCTCACCCTACCCCTGACTCTCACCCCAACCCTCTCAGCCTACCCCTGACTCTCACCCCAACCCTCTCACCCGACCCCTGACTCTCACCCCAACCCTCTCACCCTACCCCTGACTCCAACCCCAACCCTCTCACCCTACCCCTGACTCTGACCCCAACCCTCTCACCCTACCCCTGACTCTCACCCCAACCCTCTCAGCCTACCCCTGACTCTCACCCCAACCCTCTCAGCCTACCCCTGGCTCTCACCCCAACCCTCTCACCCTACCCCTGACTCTCACCCCAACCCTCTCAGCCTACCCCTGACTCTCACCCCAACCCTCTCACCCGACCCCTGACTCTCACCCCAACCCTCTCACCCTACCCCTGACTCTGACCCCAACCCTCTCACCCTACCCCTGACTCCAACCCCAACCCTCTCACCCTACCCCTGACTCTGACCCCAACCCTCTCACCCTACCCCTGACTCTCACCCCAACCCTCTCAGCCTACCCCTGACTCTCACCCCAACCCTCTCACCCTACCCCTGACTCTCACCCCAACCCTCTCACCCGACCCCTGACTCTGACCCCAACCCTCTCACCCTACCCCTGACTCTCACCCCAACCCTCTCACCCTACCCCTGACACCAACCCCAACCCTCTCAGCCTACCCCTGGCTCTCACCCCAACCCTCTCACCCTACCCCTGACTCTCACCCAACCCTCTCAGCCTACCCCTGACTCTCACCCCAACCCTCTCACCCTACCCCTGACTCTAACCCCAACCCTCTCACCCTACCCCTGACTCTAACCCCAACCCTCTCACCCTACCCCTGACTCTCACTCCAACCCTCTCACCCTACCCCTGGCTCTCACCCCAACCCTCTCACCCGACCCCTGACTCTGACCCCAACCCTCTCACCCTACCCCTGACTCTCACCCCAACCCTCTCACCCTACCCCTGACTCTCACCCCAACCCTCTCACCCTACCCCTGACTCTCACCCCAACCCTCTCAGCCTACCCCTGACTCTCACCCCAACCCTCTCACCCGACCCCTGACTCTAACCCCAACCCTCTCACCCTACCCCTGACTCTCACCCCAACCCTCTCACCCTACCCCTGACTCTCACCCCAACCCTCTCACCCTACCCCTGACTCTCACCCCAACCCTCTCAGCCTACCCCTGACTCCAGGGTTGGGGTTAGACCCAGGGGTATGCAAATTCTTTTGTCAAGGCGCTCTTCCCCCTCCAACCCAGCTTAAATATACGCTCCAAGTCTGGTGGTTTTCATTCAGACGCTGTCTTTCCGACAGACCTGTTCTTCACCTGAGGACGGCTGCTTGCGTTGTGGCCGAAACGTCGTGAGAATTATTTTATTATGTTTTAATTTGTATTATTTTATTATTTCCCTTCTACGTGACTTTGCCGAAAGAACCAAGAAGATGAATCCCTGCAGTCACGAAAGCTTTAAATCGAAAAGGCTTTGTGAGTCACAGGCCTCGACAACAACACCACCAACAATAGCAATTCACTTTTAACATTATTTACTTTTACGCTGCATCGAAACTACAACTCCGATGAGGCGAACATTACATCGGCGTTTCAGAGCGTCGAGAAAAAAAATCGTCAACGTTGGGACGAAGATTTATGATGAGTACGGTGCTGGGCACGTTTTACTGCTTGGTGTGTGTGTGTGGCCTTTGGCCAGGGTTTAGCCTCGGACTGAATGTCCCTGCTAGGACTGTGAGGGTCAGTGCGAGTGTCTGTGGTTGTACTTTGGTTAGGGCAGTATTGGGGTCAGGGCTAGTGTTAAGGTCAGGGCTAGTGTTGAGGTCAGGGTCAGTGTTGAGGTCAGGGTTAGTGTTAAGGTCAGGGCTAGTGTTGAGGTCAGGGCGAGTTTTGAGGTCAGGGTCAGTGTTGAGGTCAGGGCGAGTGTTAAGGTCAGGGCTAGTGTTGAGGTCAGGGCGAGTTTTGAGGTCAGGGTCAGTGTTGAGGTCAGGGTCAGTGTTGAGGTCAGGGTCAGTGTTGAGGTCAGGGTTAGTGTTGAGGTCAGGGTCAGTGTTGAGGTCAGGGTTAGTGTTGAGGTCAGGGTTAGTGTTAAGGTCAGGGTCAGTGTTGAGGTCAGGGTCAGTGTTGAGGTCAGGGTCAGTGTTGAGGTCAGGGTCAGTGTTGAGGTCAGGGTCAGTGTTGAGATCAGGGCGAGTGTTAAGGTCAGGGCTAGTGTTGAGGTCAGGGCGAGTTTTGAGGTCAGGGTCAGTGTTGAGGTCAGGGTCAGTGTTGAGGTCAGGGTCAGTGTAGAGGTCAGGGCGAGTGTTAAGGTCAGGGTCAGTGTTGAGGTCAGGGTCAGTGTTGAGGTCAGGGTCAGTGTTGAGGTCAGGGTCAGTGTTGAGGTCAGGGCTAGTGTTAAGGTTAAGGTCAGGGCGAGTGTTAAGGTCAGGGCGAGTGTTGAAATCAGTCAGGGTTCACGTTGTGGGTATATTCCAGTTTCCCTCGCGAGAGGGCGCTGTGCACCCAGAAATTGCTGAGAGGGACGCGACTCTCGTGTCCGATGCAAAAGCAAACTCGACCAGAGCACTTCCCGTAGCCCTAGAACCAACCATAACTCACCCACCCACCCACTCAGTCACTCACCCACCCACTCGCTCACCCATCCATTCACCCACCCACTCAGTCACTCACCCACCCACTCAGTCACCCATCCATTCACCCACCCACTCAGTCACTCACCCACCCACTCGCTCACCCATCCATTCACCCACCCACTCAGTCACTCACCCACCCACTCACTCACCCATCCATTCACCCACCCACTCAGTCACTCACCCACCCACTCACTCACCCATCCATTCACCCACCCACTCAGTCACTCACCCACCTACTCACCCACTCACTCAGCCATTCACTCATTCACGCACCCACTCACCAACCCACCCACTGACTGATACACCCACTCACTCGCACACCCACTCGCTCAGTCACCAACTAATCCCACCACTCACTCACCCATCAACCTACCCACTCGGTCACTCACCCGTCCACGCACATACCCACCCACTCACAGACCCACTCATCCACCGACCCACTCACCCACCGACCTACCCACTCACCCACTCACCCACCCACCGACCTACTCACCCACCGACCCATTCACTCATCCATTAACTCACCCACCGACCCACTCACCCACCGACCCACTGACCCACCGACCCACTCACCCACCGACCCACTCACTAATCCATTCACTCACCTGCCCACTCATCCACCGACCCACTCACCCATCCACCCACCCACTCACTCATCCATTCACTCACCTGCCCACTCACCCACCGACCCACTCACCCCTTGACCCACTCACTCATCCATTCACTCACCCACCCACCGACCCACTCACCCACCTACCCACTCACCCAATGACCCACTCACTCTCCCACCGACCCACTCACCCACCGACCCACTCACCCACCGACCCACTCACTAATCCATTCACTCACCTGCCCCCACCTGTCGCACGCTATCAACACGACACACGAAGTGCCAATGCTCTTTTCAAGAGGTACGGTCACCAGTTACTTGGCAACAACAAAGCGCGGTCAGTCTGCGTCTCGCCGCCCCGATCACACAAACCCCGTCCCACCCACCACGATCCTAACCGACAAAACCTCAGCCCTGAGACTCCGACCTTCACTTTAACCTCGGATGTGCGCTGTGGACATTTCGGACGCGTAACCCCCCCCCCCACCACCACCCCCCCCACCCGTCCTGACCCGTGGAAGTAGCCGCGCAGGAACTAGCGCCGAGTTTCCTGTTGACGGGAGAATGGAGCTGCCGCCGTGGAAGAATGCGGAGAGGCAGAATCGAAGAGAAAATAAACATTGTCGCTCGGACGCGAACTTCCCGCGGCGTGGGTGAACTTCCAGACTTTCCCCCCCCAGGTCACGGAGCTATTGTGTCGAGAGCTGTTTGGGTGAAGTTTGCAGACATCGTCAATCATCATCAGCAGCAGCAGCGGCAGCGGCGGCAGCAGCAGAAGCGAGATTATCGGTATCATCATCATCATCAGCAGCAGAAGCGTGTGCATCGTTATCAATAACATCAGCAGCAGCATCAGTATCATCATCAGCAGCAGCAGTAGCAGAAGCGGGTGCATCGTTATCAATATCATCAGCAGAAGCGACAGCATCAGTATCATCATCAGCAGCAGCAGTAGCAGAAGCGTGTCCATCGTTATCAATAGCACCAGCAGAAGAGAGACCATCGGTAACATCATCATCAGCAGCAGTAGCAGAAGCGGATGCATCGTTATCAATATCATCAGCAGAAGCGGCAGCATCAGTATCATCATCATCAGCAGCAGCAGAAATGGCAGCGTCGTTATCATCATCGGTATCATCATCAGCAGCAGCAGCAGCAGAAGCGGGTGCATCGTTATCAATATCATCAGCAGAAGCGAGATCATCGGTATCATCATCATCAGCAGTAGCAGAAGCGGCAGCATCAGTATCATCATCATCAGCAGCAGGAGCGTGTGCGCCGTTATCATCATCAGCAGCGGCAGCAGCAGCAGAAGCGTGTGCATCGTTATCAATATCATCAGCAGAAGAGAGACCATCAGTATCATCATCATCAGCAGCAGCAGCAGCAGAGGCGTCATCATCATCATCAGCCGAGCTTGAGGCGTTGACAGCTGCCGGGCACTGCGTAGGGATGCAACAGCGAGTGTTGGTGGGTCACCGAACGCGCAGATGTCGTGACTTTGCCCGTGACTCGCCGGCAGAGGGCGCTGCAGCGATTGTGCACGAACACCCATCTGTTCCATCTGCTGCGACCAGAGTGGTGAAGTATGGTCGAACAGCGCGCAACTTCCCTCCCTCCCCACACGGTGTGGAGTGGCCGTCACCATCGCCATATGTTATACCCTGCGAATGTCGTATGAACGTCGAATAAAAACGTCGTATAAACGTCGTATGAACGTTGTATTATAAATACTGCAAATGGAAAACAAACGACACGGGACGGCACATTTTAGGCAAAAGTTAAGTCACATTTTTATTACGCGATGTCGTTCATCAAGAATAAAAAAAAACACGCGCATACAACACGACTTGTAACTGAATCGAGATTTTAAATTGTACGATGTTTTAAAAAAAAACTTGCACTGAAAAAGTTAGATTTTTTTTGCCGAAAGTCAAGATTTCATAATAGCTCAATTGTCTTCTCGCCCTGTGCAAGTAGTGAGTGAGTGCTAAAATCTGTGTGTTCTACAGTGAGTGTGTGTGTGTGTCTGTAGTGTGAGTGTTAAAATCTGTGTGTGTGTAGTGAGTGTGTAATATGTGTCTGTAGTGAGTGTGTGTGTTCTGTGTGTGTCTGTAGTGAGTGTGTGTGTTCTGTGTGTCTGTAGTGAGTGTGTGTGTTCTGTGTGTTCTGTAGTGAGTGTGGGTGTGTAATCTGTGTGTGTGTAGTGTGTGTGAGTGTGTAATCTGTGTGTTCTGTGTGTGTGTAATCTATGTGTGTGTGTAGTGAGTGTGAGTTCTGTGTGTTCTGTAGTGAGTGTGAAGGACGCTACTGGGCAGTTGGAGGCAGTCGCCTTCCAACAACAGCGTGAGCAGCGACGCTCACAACAACGGGCAGGAGAGCGCCGGGCGGATAAAACGCAGCGAGTTGGCACAGTTGGGTGATGCTTGCATCTCATCTCAGTCGCACCCCCCAAGCGCTATTGTGACGTCACCGCCACTTTGTGACGTAATCGGCGATGGTTGTGATTGTTGTTGTGTGGAGTTTATAAATCCCCCCCTCCCACCACCCCCTGTTTCCGTACGCGTTTCCTCTGGGTTACCCCCCCCCCTTCCTCCCATAGCAAAGACAAAGATCCCCCGTGTAGTCCTCACAGACTGTTGGGGCAAGTGCTGTTAGCGAGCACCTATTAAGGCCGGCACCACGTCCGGCCAAGCTTTGTCTCCCTGCAAGGCGATGTTTACGCAAGTTCATCCCGAACCGATCCTGGGCTTTCTCCTAGGTCGACTCAGCCTCAAATGAGTACCTGGTGCGGAGTGTAAAACATCGCCGCTGGGGAGACAAAGGCGGCCGGGCGTGGGTGCTGGCCACCCACCCCACCTCGCGTAGCCGTTCCGGTCGTCATCGCCCCCTACTCGCTAACAGCACTTGGCCCAACAGTCTGCTACAGCTATACGGGGGACCTTTGTCTGTTTTTACAACCTCCATTGAGTAGGTCACGTGGTGCAGCACGTGCACGACCCAATTGCGAGCAGCAGCGACGACAACGACGATGATTGGCGGATGACAACGAACGAGGCTTAATAATAATAACAACAAGAATAGCGATTTAAAGCTTTCGTGACTGCAGGGATTCATCTTCTTGGTTCTTTCGGTAAAGTCACGTAGAATGGAAATAATAAAATAATAAAAATAAAACATTAAATAATTCTCACGACGTTTCGGCCACAACGCAAGCAGCCGTCCTCAGGTGGAGAACAGGTCTGTCGGAAAGACAGAGAAGAACAGGTCGGTTTGATAAGACAGCGACTGTCTTCTTCTTGGTTCTTTAAAAGTCCCTTCTACGCGACTTTACCGAAAGAACCAAGAAGATGAATCCCTGCAGTCACGAAAGCTTTCAATCGAAATTTAGCGTCTGTCTTCTCGACAGACCTGTTCTCCACCTGATGACGGCTGCTTGCGTTGTGGCCGAAACGTCGTGAGAATTGTATTTTATTATGTTTTATTTTTATTATGTTATTATTTCCCTTCTACGTGACTTTACCGAAAGAACCAAGAAGAACAACACGAGCGTTAAAGCCAACAAAGTCAAAATGGGAAACATTGCAATAATTGTCTTCACTGCTTCAACAACATTGACACTCCTATAACAGATAATTGATATATTTTCGAACCCATCATAATTCACAATTACCGTAATCTCCAGATTATAAGACGCACTGCACCCCACCTCCATCCCCTGTATTGTAAAGCAAAAGTTGGAGGTGCCTCTTACCGTGTGTCTCTGTCTGTGTGTGGGGGGAGCGGTAGCGTAGTGGTTAACGCGCTCACGGGCCAAACACCGGTGACGATTATCTGAACCGGTCCCGGGCAAATCCCCTAGGTCGACTCAGCCTCAAAACATCGCCACCGGTTGGAGACAAAGGCGGTCGGGCCTGGTGCCATAAGGGGGGCAGCACTTGCCCCAACAGTCTGGCAAGGCTATACGGGGGACTATGTTGTTGTTGCGAAACCAGATTTGTTTAACTTTGTTGACACGCGTTTAGGGGTTTCGTCTAACAACAGAGAATACGGTTATTATTAAAAAAACAGCAATAACAACAGTAACATTGTAACGACCCAAATATGATTTCTCGGTATAAAGTTGTGATTATGTTCGGAGGTGGTGAGCGGAATCTCCATCTGTGTAAACAAAGCGATTAAACAACAACAACGACGACGATAAGTCTATGCGTGTCTCTACACAAGAAGAGCTTAACCTGGTTTCACTCACTCGCCCATCCCCAACCACTCACCCGATCACACTCGCACGCACATTTCGACTCAATTACCCACTCACCCACTCACCTACACACCGACCCCAAGCACTTAAGGACCGTCCATAAATGACGTCACGCGATTTTGGACGATTTTTGACCCCCCCCCCCCCACCACTAGTCACACGGCGTCACAAAAAGTCAGCCCCCCCCCCTCAAATATGACGTCACAAAATTCTGCCCCCACCCCCCCGAAAAATGAAACATGCTTCAAATCGCTTTAAACTATTGTCATTGGAGTGCGTATTTAATGTGGCGCTCTGATGTTGTAGGAGAAAACATTTATTAAAAAGTCCATTTAATTAAGTAGAACGTGTTGTCTATATTTATTTAAAGTTGCGCATTTTGATGTGACGTCACATTTCTCACCCCCCCCCCCCTCGTCACACATTGTCACAAATGTCTGACCCCCCCCCCTCCCCTAGGTGCGTGACGTCATTTATGGACGGCCCCTTATGCATTCACTCACTCATTAACCCATACATCCAACTGCTCATCCACTCGCTCACCTGTTCTTTCACCCAACTATAAAGACAAAAGTCCCTCCCCATATAATCCTGAAAGGCTGTTGGGGCAAGTGCTGTTAGCGGGCACCTTTGATGGCTGGCACAACAGTACCGACGTTCACACATCACACCAGGTGCACATTTACAGCTGAGTCGACCTAAAGGGGCGACGGGGGGGGGGTGATGGTTAACTCGCTCACCGTTACGGAGCCGCTCCAAAACGGCTCACTCTCTCGCACACTCACCCAAGCCGCTCACCCAAGCCGCTCACCCACCGCTCACCCATTGCCACCTCCAACCCACTCACCGCCACCACTCACCACAACCGTTAGTATCGTACATCGTAATCAATATGAATGCGAATTTGTGCTCAAATGAATTACCCTCAATATACCATTGGAACCTCATTTGCCAGTAAAAAAATATGATAATTGTTTTTTTTACCCTTCTATCTGGCAACAAAACTGACGCCTGATACCCTCAATATGTTGAAAGTTCTGAGATTTCGAATCCAAAGCAGGATCACCATCATCATCTCGGTCAGTAAAATGAGCACCACATTGTGAAGAAAAGTCAGCAGTGGTTATTACACCTACGGACGTACTATTCCCCGCCATGGGAACGTGGAATGGACACAGCTTGGCACACAGACGCCAGCGACAATCGCTGTTATTCATTCACACAATTTCCACCGCATCATCATTAGTGGTTGTGCATAAGGGACAGTCTTTGCCACACCCCGTCATAGAAATGTGGAGTTTCCACAGGCTAAATCAACAGTAAAATTTTGACTTAAAACTTTCGCGACTGCAGGAATTCATATTATTTGGTTCTTTCGGTAAAGTCACAGAGATAGAAAAAATTAAAATATTTAAAAAATTAAAATAAAAAAAACAAACGGTAAAGTCACGTAGAGAGGAAAAATAAAATAAAACATTTAAAATAAAAAATAATAAAAACGGTAAAGTCAAATAGATAGAAAATAAAATTAAAATAATAAAAAATATAAAAAAAACTCAGGCCTGTTGACCGCTTGTGTTGGGATTGAAACGTCGTGAGTTTTTTTTTATATTTTTAATTTTTAATTTTATTTTCTATATACGGGATTTTACCGTTTTAATTATTTAAATTGTTTTACTATTTTTTTTTATCTACGTGACTTTACAGTTTGTTTTTTTATATTATTATTTTTTTAATATTTTTATTTTTTCTATTTACGTGACTTTACCGAAAGAACCGAAGAACACCAGTTGTTGTTTTTGCAGTTGTTGCCCAGTGGCTCGGGATGAACTTGGCACCGTCACGCGACTGTGGAACTTCCGAGTTGCGCTTGACACACGACGCCACAGCGAGTCTTCCCGTCGCTGGGCTAAGCCACGGACATCCTGGTCCCCGTCAAAGCAACGGCGAAATGCCCGGGACGAAACAGAGACCACGAAACGTCCTCCCAAACGCGAATAAATTGCGCGCGGGGAGGGGGGTGGGGGAGAGTGGTGTGTGACGAGCAAACTTAAAAATTCTACAAAACAAACAAAATAAATAACAACGATAATATATAATGTGTGTATATATAGAAATGTCATTCACTCGGGGAGAGAGAGAGGCCTTGGGGGGCGGGTGTGTGTGGCAAGCCTCAACGAGGAGTCTGAAGGCTCGCTCGCGGGAGGGCTCTGCCCCATGGCTGTCGCTGGCTGGACGGGCCCCCCCCCCACCACGTGCCCCCCCCCCCCCCGTTACGTGCCCCCCCCCTCCCGCTCCGGGCCCAGAATTGACCAACTTTGGCGCGCTGCAACCCGCTTGCAGCGCTGCCGTGTTACATCGCTGCCACCGCCGCGTATGTCCTCTCGCGCGACCGTCAAAACCACCCCCCCCCCCCCCCAACCTTCAACTAAAGCGAACACCCACGCTTGGCCCCACCACCATCGTCGTCGCCATCACTGTGACCACCGCCATCGCCACCCCTCCGTGTGTCGCTGGTTGAGCCTCCCAGAAACTGTGCGCCTTAATCATCGTCACCATCGTCGCCATCGTCGCCATCGTCACCATCGTCGCCATCGTCGCCATCGTCGCCATTGTCGCCATCGTCGCCATCGTCGCCATCGTCACCATCGCCACCATCGTCACCATCGTCACCATCGTCACCATCGCCTTGTTCAGCCTCCCAGAAGTGTTGCTAGCCAGAGATGACAGCAGCAGCAGTAGGAGCAGCTGCCGCTGGGGATGCCCTTTCACATTATATTTGAGACGGGACGTGAGATGCCACTCTTGGAGCAACGGAGGGCGGCCTCCATCGAACGCACGGGCCACGATCATCATCATTGTCACCTGGCTGAGCCTCCAAGACATTCTGGCAGGCACCACCATCATCGTCGTCGTCGTCGTCATCATCCCCACGTGGTCCCCCCCTACGCGTCATGCCTCCAGGGAATGTTGGTAGCCATCGCCACCACCACCATCATCATCGTCGTCACCACCACCACCACCATCGTCGTCGTCGTCGTCATCACCACCACCAACCCCACGTGTCCCTATCACGCCGCGCAGAAATGTAGAATCCTTAATCGCCGCCGCCATCATCGCCGCCGCCGTCATCATCACCGCCGCCGCCGCCGCCACCGTCACCGCCGCCGTCATCAGGGCAGGCAGATGAGGGTCTTGCCCTCGTCGATGGCCTCCTGCACCTCGTCGCTGGAGGTGGCCACCTCGGCCTGCGCGGAGAGCACGGCGCACGCGAAGGCCCCCACGGTGGCGCCCAGCGCCGAGTAGAAGGCCCAGCCGAGCGAGCAGAAGGCCGGGCGGAAGGGGCCCGCGCCAGGGCCGCAGAGGTCGCGGACGCGCGGCGAGCCCCAGCCCGCCGCGTACAGCACCAGGCCCAGCAGCAGCAGCAGGCCTGGGGAGGGGGGTGGGGGCGGTGGGGGGGGGGGGGAGCGAGGGGTTAAAGTTGAGGGGTGGGGGTTGAGGGGTGAGGGTTGAGGGGTGAGGGTTGAGGGGTGAGGTATGATGGGTGAGGGGTGAGGGTTGAGGGGTGAGGGGTGGGGGTTGAGGGGTGAGGGTTGAGGGTTGAGGGGTGAGGGGTCAGGGGTGGGGGTGAGGGGTGAGGGTTGAGGGGTGAGGGGTGGGGGGTGAGGGTTGGGGGGTGAGGGTTGAGGGGTGAGGGTTGAGGGGTGAGGGGTGAGGGTTGAGGGGTGAGGGTTGAGGGGTGAGGGTTGAGGGGTGAAGGTTGAGGGGTGAAGGTTAATGGGTGAGGGGTGGGGGGGGGGGTGAGGGGTGGAGGAATGGGGGGGTTAGGGTTGAGGGGTGGGAGTTGAGGGTTGAGGGATGAAGGGTGAGGGTTGAGGGGCGAGGTTCAGGTTTTGTTTTATTTTTATTATTTTATAATAATTATTTTATAATAAAAATAAAACATTATGTTTTATTCTTATTATTTTATTACTTCCCTTCTACGTGACTTTACCGGAAGAACCAAGAAGATGAAACGAACGACTTTTATAATCGTCGTTAATGATTATCATCATCATCATCTGAGTCTCAGCCAATCGGTGTGCGTTGTGGCTGCGGCCGTTATCAGCACGTGTGTGTGTGTGTAAACACACACACTTCCGGTGATTAGCTTAATTGGCCGTGTCATTATTCACAACCCAAGTTTCCTTCCCCACGAGATCCCAGGAATTGCTGCTGCTGCTGCCGCTTGATTCAACGGTACACCCCCCCCCCCATCATCTCTCTCTCCCATACACACGTCCTGTTTTTACGTGTGTGCGTACGCATGTTGAACTCCTTTCACACCGTGCGTGGCCAACCGTGATCATCAAAGGTGCTGGGGAAGGACAACGAACTAAACGCGACAAGCAGTTCTAGAGAAATTTGTTTAGATTTTTGTTTTTGTAAACAATTTTATTTTATTTTGCTAGGTAAGGCCCACTGAGCTATGTGGCTCCGTTTCGGAAGCGAACTGGCCTCACGTGAGAGCTCAACGAAGTGGCTCATCATCGCGTGGAAATGTATCGCAGCAAAATGCTCTAAACGCGTGTTGATGTCCATTCTAAATGTGGAGGGCAAAACCGGAGAAAAATCCATACCACCACGGGGAGAGAAACAGACACGCACACTCCAAATATACAGCGGGCGTCAGGGTCGGGATCGAACCCACGGCCTCCTGCAATACCAGGCGAGGTAGTTAACATCTCCTAGCCACCGTGGTGCCAATCACACCACGTCACATCGCACCGCGTCACCACCGGCGACAGCCTGCACCAGGCCGCACACCGCAGCATCGCGCCGCGTCACCACACCATCGCCACACCGCGCATCACCACACCATCGCCACACCACGCCGCGTCACCACACCATCGCCACACCATGCGTCACCTCACCATCGCCACACCGTGTGTCACCACCGGCTAAAGCCTGCACCAGGCCGCACACCGCGTCACCACACCATCGCCACACCGCGCCGCACCACTCACCGGCGACAGCCTGCACCAGGCCGCACACGTTGAAGATGCTCTTGCGAGCGACGCTCTGCACGCACAGCGACAGCACGGAGCTGAGCGCCAGCAGCGCCAGCAGCAGCAGCGCCGCGCCCAGGAACACGGCGCTCGCCTGCCACAGGCCGCTGGCCAGCTCGCCAAACGAGGCGGCGTACGGCCCGCACGACTCCTCCGCCTCCCCGCCGGGCCCCGCGGGGCGCACCATCCGGCACCGGTTGTAGACGCCCAGCGAGGGACGGTACGCCGACGCGCCGCCGCCGCCCGCGGCAACCGGCGACACCGCGAGATGGTGGGGGGCCGCCGCGTCGTCCAGCTGGTGGTGGTTGTGGTGGCTGTGGTTGTGGTGACGGTGCTGCTGGTTGCGGTGGTTGTGGTGGTTGTGGTGGTGAGTCGCCGGAGATGGCGGCTGACCGAGGATGTCCGCCGGGCCGGCGGCGGCACGAACGGTGGAGCGGTTGGCGACGACCCCGCCGCCGATTCCACCGCCGGCGACGCCGACGCCGCCGGTGCCGGCCTCCTCACCGATGAGCCACTCGGTGCTGAGGAACGCGGCCATCTCGGCGAAGGCCGTGGCGATGCTGAGCAGCGTCCACAGCAGCGAGCGGCACGTGACGATCACCTGGCACATGGCGGAGGTCTGGCGGAGACACCACGGGGGGGGGGGGGGAGGAGACGTGAGACGAGACGGGATCGGAGGAAACGCGAGTCTGGAGCAGTGGGACAGCACGTGACCATCAGCTGGCAGGTGGTGGAGGTCTGACAGAGATACCACTAAACTATACACTAAATTATACACTACACTATACACTAAACTATAAACTAAACTATAAACTAAACTATACACTAAACTATACACTAAACTATACACTAAACTATACATTAAACTATACACTATACACTACACACTATACACTAAACTATAAACTATACACTAAACTATACACTATACACTACACACTATACACTAAACTATACACTATACACTACACTATACACTAAACTATACACTAAACTATACACTATACACTACACACTATACACTAAACTATACACTATACACTACACTATACACTAAACTATACACTAAACACTACACACTATACACTAAACTATACACTAAACTATACACTAAACTATACACTATACACTACACACTATACACTACACACTATACACTAAACTATACACTAAACTATACACTAAACTATACACTAAACTATACACTATACACTACACACTATACACTACACTATACACTAAACTGTACACTTTTTTACTTTACCAGGTAAGGCCCATTGAGCTATAAATGTATTGTTTTCAGAAGCGACCTGACCACAAATGATAGCTCAACGAAGTGGTTTATCGCGTGGGTATTCATAGCAGCCAAATACTCTGAAACGCGTGATGTTGATTCTTAATGTGGAGGGAAAAACCAGAGGACTCGGAGAAAAATCCACGCGACCATGGGGAGAGGGAGACACGACAAACCCCAAATATGCAGCAGGCATCAGGGTCGAAATTGAACCCACGACCTCCCACATACCAGGCGAGGTAGTTAACATCTCCTAGCCACCGTGATGATGATGATGAGAGAGACACGCAAACTCCAAATATACAGCAGCAGGCGTCAGGGTCGGAATTGAACCCACGACCTCCTGCACACCAGGCGAGGTAGTTAACATCTCCTAGCCACCGTGATGATGATAGAGAGACACCGCAAACTCCAAATATACAGCAGGCGTCAGGGTCGGAATGTAACCTACGACCTCCTGCATACCAGGCGAGGTAGTTAACATCTCCTAGCCACCGTGATGATGATGATAGAGACACGCAAACTCCAAATATACAGCAGCAGGCGTCAGGGTCGGAATGTAACCTACGACCTCCTGCATACCAGGCGAGGTAGTTAACATTTCGCCACCGTGGCGCCGTACATGTACACTGCGCGGGGACACTTGGAGACACGCAGACAGCATCGGAGGAGTCACGAGCAGAGTCTGTCTAGCCGGGCGGTGGTGGCTACGCGCGCAGCGTGGAATCCAGCGTCGTGGAGGCGAGGGATTGGCGGGTCACCTAAAACGACGTGAAGCTCCATCTCCCTTCTCGTGAGCGGGCGTCGAGGAGGTGCCCTTACCCTGGCCCGCCAGCAAAAGTGCAGACTGGTCTCGTCTGCCCCTTCTGTGTGGGATCGAGCGTTGCTCCCTCGCAACACACGTGGGTTATCTCCCGCATGTGCACACTCATCAATTGGCCGATTTCAGGTCGAAATTATTGTAATTACGAAATAATCGAGAGCAGGAAATGGCACCTGACAATCACCTGGCAAATGGGTAAGTCCCGTGGAGACACGGGGAGACGGGGCGGGTGGGGGGGGAGACACGGGGAGACGGGGCGGGTGGTGGGGGAGACACGGGGAGGCACGAGAGGTGTTTGCCGGACACCAGAGGTCGCAAACGGGTTTTGATTCCTTAGCCGTACCCGTACCCGGCCGCACCAGGGTCGCAAACAGGTACACGTACCCTACCCGATACCCGGCTACCCGTACCCGGCCGGGTATCGGGTAGGGTACGGGTACAGGTACCCGATTGCGACCTCTGGGATGAAGCCATGTTCCAGTGGTGGGTGGGTTGATTCTAGGAACTTGAATTGTGAGAAGAGACAAGACGTTGGGAAATGAGTGACAAACGGTGACTCACCAGTGACCCACGGCCTACCCGTACCCGTACCCGGCCGCACCAGGGTCGGGTAGCCGGGTATCGGGTAGGGTACGGGTATCGGGTACCCGGTTGCGACTTCTGCGGGACACGCGTGAAAAATAACTTCACGTCTCCACGGATTCCTCCAGGGTGAGTAGGCAACTCGTAAGGATTCTGATTTTTGAAAGGAGGAGACATCGTCGGAATCCGGAGAGGAAATGACGTTTCACCGACAGCGCCAAGAGATGTTTGAGCAGGAGGAGGATGCTGCGTGGAAGACACCGATTCATGACGGAATCTCAACGGCCTCCCAAGGACTCGAGTTCGCTCACCGCACAATCGCACCAAGTCACACGCGATAGTGGAAAGGTGTGTGTGTGTTGGGGGGGGGGTGAAGCTTCGCAGACCCCCAAAATATTGGTTATGTCATAGACCAGTGGTTCTTGCGACCAAAAAGTATAGTGTCAATACATACGCGGGGTTTGATGAAACAAAGTAAGTTTTACTGACGTGCCCCCGTGCTTCATGTGTGTTTCGATGAAAAAAAAAAATCCGCCCATGTCTCGCGTCCCCCCAGAAAGGGCATCTCGCACCCCCAGGGGGTGCATGCCCCCAGGTTAAGAAGAAGAACCACTGTGTTCTTGGTTCTTTCGGTCAAGTCACGTAGAATGGAAATAACAAAATAATAAAAATAAAACATAATAAAATAATTCTCACGACGTTTCGGCCACAACGCAAGCAGCCGTCCTCAGGTGGAGAACAGGTCTGTCGAACAGGTCTGTCGAACAGGTCTGTCTTCTCGACAGACCTGTTCTTCACCTGAGGACGGCTGCTTGCGTTGTGGCCGAAACGTCGTGAGAATTATTTTATTATGTTTTATTTTTATTATTTTATTATTTCCACTCTACGTGACTTTCCCGAAAGAACCAAGAAGATGAATCCCTGCAGTCACGAAAGCTTTAAACCGAAAAAGAACCACTAGTGATCGATGACTTTTGAGATTTTTCTCAAAAATGTGTCAAAACCGTAAGCAAAAAAAAAAGCTATAACCATTGGTGTATATTGACATTTAAAGAAACTGTCAGCCTGCACATCCCTGGCACGTGAGCGACCATCCGCCCCTCCCTGCAGCCAGCCAGCCAGCAAAACTTTTGTCCAATCGAGTGTGAGAGAGTACGAGAGCTTATCGATACACGGCCCGGGGGTAGAGGGTGGGGGTGGGGGTGATGACGTCAACACGACCCCACGAAACTCCTGGGCTCGACACTGCGGGGTGCGGGTGATGACGTCACCGCCGCAGCTGTGGCGGTGACGTCATCACCCCCGCCCCACGCGCAAGCCAGCCAGGCAGGCAGGAATCCAGGGGGAGAAATTATCAAACGAACTCCGCGGAGGAAAGGAAGAGATGTTGGAGGTGGAACCCGTGGGCTCTCTCACCACTAGATGCCGTCACCCCGGATCTGCGGTTGTGTCAAATGAAAACGGAATTCTTACACAATTTAGTTCGGTTTACAGAAATGATCTGTCCGTGTTTCCTGAATGTTACAGCTGGGTGCGTCGCTGCTCAACAAAGACAAAGATCCCCCCCCGTATAGCTTTAACAGACATTGCGTGACAAGTATTTACTTGTCGTCCGTGACAAAAGAGCTTGATTGCTCATCAGATTTCTTCAGCATAAATATTCAGATCCTGAAGTGCTGGATGTGCAGCACCACCCCTGGCCACCTTTGTCTCCCTGTTGGCCATGTTCACTACACACCGCACCAGGTACTCGCGTAACGCTGAGCCGAGCTTGGGGAGGCCCAGGAAACGGTTCAGATAATCGTCACTGATTCTAGACTTGAAGCTTTCGCGACTGCAAGGATTCGTACTCTGAGGTTTTTTCGGTAAAGTCACGTAGGTAAAAAATAATAATTAATGAAAATAAATCAATTGATTTATTTTCAATTGATTTATTTTCATTTATTATAAAAAATAATAATTTTCATTTATTATAAAAAATAATAATAAATGAAAATAAGTCAATTGAAAATAAATCAATTGATTTATTTTCATTTATTATTAAAAATAATAATAAATGAAAATAAATCACACGTGAGTGAGCGAGTGGTCAAGGTACAGACCCCAGCTGGTGCCATGATGTTGACTGGCTGTAGATGACACCCACGCACCCAGGCAAGCGTCACTCACACTCACACACGTGAGTGAGCGAGTGGTCAAGGTACAGACCCCAGCTGGTGCCATGATGTTGACTGGCTGTAGATGACACCCACGCACCCAGGCAAGCGTCACTCACACTCACACACGTGAGTGAGCGAGTGGTCAAGGTACAGACCCCAGCTGGTGCCATGATGTTGACTGGCTGTAGATGACACCCACGCACCCAGGCAAGCGTCACTCACACTCACACACGTGAGTGAGCGAGTGGTCAAGTAACAGACCCCAGCTGGTGCCATTGGTTGACCGATTGTCAATGACACGCACCCACGCACGCGTCACTCACTCACATACACGTGAGTGAGCGAGTGGTCAAGGAACAGACCCCAGCTGGTGCCATGATGTTGACTGGCTGTAGATGACACACATGCACCCACCCACACGGCACACACTCACACACGTGAGTGAGTGAGTGAGTGGTCAAGGAACAGACCCCAGCTGGTGCCATTGGTTGACCGATTGTCAATGACACGCACCCAGGCAAGCGTCACTCACTCACTCACACGTGAGTGAGTGAGCGAGTGGTCAAGGAACAGACCCAGCTGGTGCCATGATGTTGACTGGCTGTAGATGACACACACGCACCCACACGTCACACACTCACACACACACGTGAGTGAGTGAGTGACTCACTGCGACCACAAGACTCCTCGCCGCTGTCCGACTGCGTCTCTACGAGAAAGCAGCGTCACCAGTGAACGAGGAAACAAAACAAATTGCTGATGCGTCCTCCAAGTGCCCCAAAATGTGTCACAGCCCTCCCCCCCTCGTCGCAGTGTACAGTGGGGGGCCCCCACTCACCACCCAGGGCCCCCCAAACGCAGTGTAAACTGGGGGGCCCCTCCTCACCACCCAGGGCCCCCCACCACCCGGGCCCCCCACCGCAGTGTAAGCGTGACTGGAATGGTTTCATTCCCTGCGGCGTCCACTCTGCGTTTCGTAACTCAATATCCACACACCCCCAGCCCCCTGCCCCCACCTCGACATTATTCGCTGTTTTGTTCAAAATGACTTCAGTTTTGGGTGCTTGGGGTGTGCTGGTGGTGATGGTAGTGTTGGTGTGTGTGTGTGTGTGGTGGTGTGTGTGGTGGTGGTGGTGTTGATGGTGGCGTGTGTGTTGGTGGTGATGTTGGTGTGTGTGTGTGGTGGTGTGTGTGGTGGTGTTGATGGTGTGATGGTGGCGTGTGTGTTGGTGTGTGATGGTGGTGTGTGTGATGGTGGTGATGTTGGTGTGTGTTGGTGGCGGTGGTGTGTGTTGGTGGCGGTGGTGTGTGTGGTGGTGGTATGTGTGGTGGTGGTATGCGTGGTGGTGTGTGTGGTTTTGTTGATGGTGTGATGGTGGCGTGTGTGTTGGTGGTGATGTTGGTGTGTGTTGGTGGCGGTGGTGTGTGTGGTGGTGGTGTGTGTGGTGGTGGTGATGTGTGTGTGTGGTGGTGGTGATGTTGGTGGTGTGTGTGGTGGTGTGTGTGGTGTTGTGTGTGATGGTGGTGATGTTGGTGTGTGTGGTGGTGGTATGTGTGGTGGTGTGTGTGGTGGTTTGTGTGGTGGTGTGTGTGGTGGTGGTGATGTTGGTGTGTGTGGTGGTTGTGATATGTGTGTTGTCCGGCAAAAACAACCCCCGACCTCCTAGTTGGTGTTAGATGACAATGATGTGGTGAGTAGTGCCGTGGGGGGAGGGCCAATTCCGATTGGCCATTCCCCTCATGGCGTTTGTAACCACCACAGTGGCCAAAAGGGGGCTCTGGACGGGTGCGAGGGGCTGGTAACCCTCCACCTTCAATGAATTACCACAAAACCACGTCTAACATATCTAATTAAGCTTGTGCCGGAGGCCCCGGGGGGGACAGGCGTCTATGACGTCTCCTGGCCAAACCCGATTTGGCGGAGCCAGGAGACTGAATCCTTACCCTTGGGGCTCCTCCAGAAACAACAAAAAACCACTGCGGGTGGCAACGTGGAATGTTTCAACGCTCACTACGGAGGAGAGGCTGCCACTCCTCTGTCGGGAGCTGGACCGGTACTGCCTGGATCTCTGTGGTATTCAGGAGGTCCGGTGGACCGGCTCTGGCTCCTGCCACCATGAGGGGTGGACAGTCCTCTACTCGGGGCAGGAGACTGCCAAACAACATGAAGGGGGCGTGGGAGCGTGGCGGTGAGGTGTGGGAAGCGGTAAGCCCCAGGCTACTTTGGGCTCGCCTTCCCATCAACCGGAGGTGAGGAGTGGTGGTCGTGGTTACTTATGCCCCCACCGAAGACGAACATCCGTGGAGGGATGCAGGCAAAGCCGATGAGTCAGATGCCTTCTATGACCCCCTGTCACAGGTGTAGGGCTGTTACGGGAGGGCTGTAAGTGCATACGATCCAATGGGTAACAAACACAGTGGGCGGAGTTACGGGAGTACACGGGGGGGGTGCCCGCAGCGACGTCCGCATCAGGCAGCCTGGGGGGTTGTGATCCTGTTGGGGGGTATAAAGGGGGAGGACAAAGAGAGCTCGGGGCTCAGTCTGGGAACGAAGGAGGAAGAGTGAAGATCCTCTAGCTAGAGCCCTGGACTCCCCTCGACGCCGCCCTTGTCAGGGCTGCAGAGGAGCGAGCCAGAGGCGTGGTTCCGTGAACCAGGGTTAGACCCTGGGACTCCGGAGACCGTAGCCCGACTCACCAGTGTCGGGCCAGTTAGCCTCCCCTAGCTCGTTAGAGGAGGACTTGGGGATAGGTGAGATTAGCTAGGGGGTATCCCCAGTTATCCGGGTGAGGGGGCCGCTACCCCCTCTAGTGTTGTCCTGTACCGATAAGCTGAAAATAAATATACGTGTGCCTCAACCTGGGTGTCCAGCGTCTTCACCGGTACTTCATCTGGTGTCAGAAGTACTACGGACATGGAAACACGTCAGACAGCTCGAGCCAGAGTACCGGAGGAGGACACTGCTGAAGTCGTTGAGCCCGAGGCGGCTCACCAAGACATGGCGCAGCCGGGGGCCGACGCCTTCCTACCGGGGCATCGGCATGAAGAGGGGCCGCAGCCAGACGCGCTACGGCTGGCTCACGAGAGACTGGCGGAGCTACTGTACGCCGCTGCCGCCACGCTGGAAAACATCACGCGGCTGGGGGCTGGTGGTCCACCACGGGGCGAGGGGAGCCGTCAACCTGAGCGCCTTCCCGCCATTTCTGAAAACTCAAGCTTTGAATTTCCCGCCATCGTCACGGCAGCTGCGGAGGGCGTGGCCGGGCTCAACCTTGGGTCCGACACCGCTCTCGCTGGGACAGCTGCGTCATCTCCAGCGGAGGGAGCGTCATCACATCCGCGACAGGCGATTCCATCTGCCATTCGCGCCGACGCACAGCCGAGTCCCGGGGATAGCAGCCTACAGACGTCCAAGGCGAACGCTGCGCTACAACAACGGCTGCCTCCGCTTAAAGAATTTGTTGGTGCAGAGGGCGACTGGGGCGGCTTCCAGCGACGCTTCATCGCCCACCAAGAAATGGCAAGGTGGTCCGACGATGAAGCCCTCTGCGCGCTGCCGGCGCTCCTCGACGCAGACGCGCTCGCCGCCCTCACATCGGCGCCGAAAGAGAAGCGGTCTACTCTGCCGAAGGCACTACAGCTGCTGGCCGGGGTCTATGGACCTTCAGCGGAATGCAGAGAGCGGTTCTACGAGCGCAAGCGGGGTGAGAAGGAGTCGCCCCTGGCATACAGGACGAGCCTCCTAGCGCTGGCTAAGACGGCTTTTCCCCGTATGGACGACGATGGCGTGGACGCGATGGTCACGGAGAAAATACTCCTCCTGGCAGACGACCTGGACATCGCTGTCGTCGCACAGGAGGACGCCGAGATGACCTCTCTTCAGGCGGCGCGCCTCCTTCACGCCAACCTTCTGTCCCTGCGGCGGAAAGCCAGCAGGGCATCGGCAGGGCGTGCGGTGGCTGCAGCCACCCTTCCGACGGAGGAGCTCTTCGCCGTCGACCATCGACGGCAACAGGCGCAAGAAGTACGGTCGGCCCGGGACGGGTCAAGCCGTTTCAACCGCCCGTCGTCTCCACCGGGGCTCCCGCGGTGTTTCAACTGCGGCGTCCGGGGCCACGTCGCCTCGGGGTGCCGCTCTCCTCGACAGCGCGGGACGACGGCTCGACGGGACGCCGGGCCTCCTCCTCCCAAGCTCCAGCAACATGACCCGGCGAGTCGCGGCACCACACATGTTTGGCCAAAGCACCTACCCGTTGCACGCTCTCGCACCACAACAAACGGGGGGCCGATGTCGCGTTGCGAGGGGCTAACGCGGATCACTGCGGGGACTCAAATCGAGCCCAAACAGTGGTCCGTGTTGGCCCATCGCGTGGTAGCCGCGTCGTCAGGGTCGTCGGCCGTAGTCGGACACATTGACGGGGTAGAAGTACGCATCTTGGTCGATACGGGGGCATCGGCGACAATCATTTCGGAATTAATTTACAATATTCTGCCCGTACAAAGCCGGCCTTTACTGCCGGTTAACGTCCCATTCTATGCCGCTAACGGGGGCTCTCTCGGCATCATGGGACAGATTCGAGCGCAAATTTCTATTGGGGACATCAAATTGTCGGGGCCGATTTTCGTTTCCTCCTCGCTGGCGGTTCCGTGCCTGCTGGGGACGGATTTCTTAGGTAAAATGCCCATTCGTATTTTGATCGACCAAGGATGCATTGAGCTTCCATCGGGGCGGCGCATGGCGTTCCTGCCATCCCCTGCGGCGGCTCGGTCGGCGTTCGCGACGGTACCGGCGTTCGTCGTTGAAACTGTTCGTGTGCCGCCGGGAGCTCAAATGCTAGTGCCTCTCAAACTTCGTAAGCCCTTCGCTAAGGGCATAGGGGATCAGGGTGTTTTGCTGGGACCGTCTAGGGCCGGGGTTAATGGGCCTCATTTGATTCCGGCCCAGACCGTCGTAAGAGGGGACGGGGACCCTTTCATCGCGGTCCTAAATGTGGGATCGCAGACGGTGGTGGTTCCTCAAGGGACGGTGCTCGCTCACGCGACGCCAGTGCCCTGCGAGGAACCTGTCGCGAACCACGTTGGCACTGCTTCCCGGATGCTCCCACATTCGGACAGCGATGAAGGGTGGATCGACGCGCTTTGTGCGGGATCGACGGACCTGACAAATTCAGAGCGCCAACAGCTTAGAACGCTACTGAGGGAATTTTCCGACGTTTTCAGTCGTGATAAATATGATTTGGGTTGCACTCACCTGCTGCGTCACCATATTGAGACGGGTGACAGCGCGCCAATTCGCCAAAATCCGTTTCGGTTAAGTCCCGCCGAAAAGGACCATGTCAAATCGGCTGTTGATGACATGTTAGCCGCCGACATCATTTCTCCCTCCACCAGCCCGTGGGGAGCGCCGATCGTCCTGGTTAAAAAGCAGGACGGCTCGTTGCGGTTTTGCGTGGATTTTCGGCGCCTTAATAAAATTTCGGTTGCCGACGCATACCCGCTCCCACGGATGGACGAATCGCTGGACGCTTTGGCGGGAGCGCGATTCTTCTCCACACTAGATTTACTTTCGGGATTCTGGCAGCTTCCTCTGGACGATGATTCTAAACCTAAAACTGCTTTCCGTACACCGCACGGCCTGTTCCAATTCAACCGGTTGCCGATGGGCTTACACTCAGCGCCGGCAACTTTCCAGCGATTGATGGAATTGGTTTTGGCTGGATTGCAATGGGAATCGTGCCTGATTTATTTGGATGACGTTATTGTCTTTGGTAAAACTTTTGATGAACATCTCCAGAGGTTGCGGGCGGTTTTCCTAAAGATGCGGGCTGCTAATTTGAAATTTAAGCCCCAAAAATGCCATTTGTTACGCGAGTCGGTGCGTTATTTAGGGCACATCGTAGGGCGCTCGGGTATTGCTACCGATCCCGCCAAAACGCAGTGTGTCAGCTCCTGGCCGACTCCCACCTCGGTGGGAGAGGTCAGGAGTTTTATTGGCTTCGCATCATATTACCGACGCTTCGTCGCTAATTTTGCAACAATTGCCAAACCCCTACACGCGTTAACTTCTAAAGGGGTTCGGTTCCACTGGGGTCAGGATGAGGAAGCTGCTTTCTGCTCCCTTCGGGACGCGCTGGTGAAGGCTCCTCCCTTGATTTACCCAGATTTTTCGAGGCCGTTTTTGCTCGACACCGACGCGAGCAACACGGGTATTGGAGGCGTGCTTTCCCAGGTGGTTGACGGCGTGGAACGGGTGGTCGCGTACGGCAGTCGGGTGTTGTCTCCAACGGAGCAAAGATATTGTGTCACCCGTAGGGAACTGTTGGCAATTGTCTATTTCATCCAACAGTATCGCCCATATCTGTACGGTCGGCATTTCACCGTCCGCACAGATCATGCGGCACTGCAGTACGCCCTGAAGGTTCAACAGCCATCGGGACAATTGTCCCGATGGCTGGAGGTCCTCCAGGATTTCAGTTTTGAAACCACTTATCGTAAGGGCGTTCGCCACACCAACGCTGACGCTCTGTCACGGATGCCAACCGCCTCCGAATGCGCATGTCTACTGGGGTCGGGGCGTTGCAAGCCAGTGGGGGACGTGATGGTTCCGGTCCTGGCGGCGGCCGCCGACGATGAAACGGTAGTCCCCATTGATATCGCCGAACAGGGGAGAGATTCCCTGCTTGGATTGCCCGTTGATGAATGGGGGCGCCTCCAGTTGGAGGATGCCTCCCTCCTCGCGTTGCGTCGTCGCGCCGGGGAGAGGGGGCGTGTGACGGGTCATGCCGACGCATGGGAAACCCATGCGGGCTTGCTTATGCATTGGGACGGGAAATCCCAGCGTCACCGGCTGGTGGTCCCTTCTGGCCTACGAGGTAAGGTGGTGTGGGCTGCTCATGAGCGCCTCCTCCACCTAGGTACCCAGAAAACACTCGCCTTGCTTCAGCTGAATTTTTTTTGGCCGGGTATGACAAGGGATGTCGCTGATCTGTTGGCGGCATGCCCTCAGTGTGCGCAGCGCAAACCACCGGCACGGGAGTCGAACCCGCCCTTACAATCCATCCAGGTCTCCAGAATAAATGAACTGGTCGCACTGGATATTCTGGGGCCATTCCCCGCCACCTCCAGGGGAAATAAATATTTGCTTACTGGGGTCGAATATTTTACGCGCTGGCCTATGGCCTGGCCCCTGGCGAATCAGTCGGCAGCAGCCATCGTCGACGCCTTTGTCCAAGGTTATGTCATGGACAAAGGTGCCCCGGAGCGGTTGTTGACCGACCAGGGTAGAAATTTTTCGGGGAAACTCCTAAAACAAGTCTGTGATCTCCTGGGAACGAAAAAAATTCGAACCTCCCCCTATCACCCGCAAACGGACGGGATGGTCGAGCGTCTGCATCGCACCATCACGTCTATGTTGTCGCAGCAAGTTTCGGACTCACAGGCTGATTGGGACTTACAAATTCAAGGGGTTCTAGCGGCATACAGATTGGCTCCCCATGCTGCGACGGGGTTTTCACCTTTCTTTCTTATGTATGGCCGCGAACCCGACCCACCTGTTCGGGCACAGTTGCAGATCCCCGTGCCGCTGGGCAAATCTAAATTGGACGATCACGTTAAATTTAACCTTGACAAACTGACTGAGGCGCGGGATGCGGCGAGGCTAAATTCTGACAGGCGTCAGAAGGCGAACGAGCGCCTCAGACTGGCTCGCGCGCACGTGCTGCAGTGGAAGCCGGGGGACAGGGCATGGCTGCACTGTCCCCAGGTACCACTCGCGACCTCCTCTAAACTCGTACGCCCGTGGCGGGGCCCCGTCGAGGTTATTGAGGTTTTGAGGCCTCAGTGCGTTCGAATCCAATGGGGGAGGCGCCGGTGGTTTGTACACCCCTCTAGGCTGAAGCCGTTTGTTGCGGTGCGGGGGCCCACGCCACGCACGCGAGGCCAAGCATGTGGGGGGTCGACCGACTCGGAGGGTCCGTCGCTGCTCTCGCCTGATGTGTTGCCGGCTGTCCCACCCACAGGTGCACCGGGAATGACGGGCTCACGCCCTGGAACCCCCACAGGTGATGCCGACAGTCGCGCGACTTCAATCGCGACCTCACCTCGCATGGGACAGCCGCCACCGGATGGTCCGCCGTCCGGGGTTGCCCCGTGTGACGGGCCTGCGGCAAGGACGCGCGCTAAAATGCGCAGACTCTTATAATATACAGCAGGAAGAAAAAGAAAAAATTTATTTTCCTTCACGTGTCATGGTTACTGTATGCTGCGTCGGTGGTGTGCTCCTTGCACACTGAGTGTGTTGTGTTGTGTGGGCGCGGTGTGTGTGTTGTGGGTGCGTTGTGTGTCGTGGGTGTGCTGTGTGTGATGGGGGAGTTCCTGGCTAGTTGTACATACGTGCTTACGGATTTCGTATTTATGCGGGGGGGGGGGTGCGTCGGACATTCCCTTCGGGGGTATGGTTGTTGTTCTTGTTGTTGTTCTTCTATTTGCATTTTGTTGAAAAAAATGAGGCACACACGGGGTCGAGGGGTAATTGTTCCTTTATTTGGAATTGTTGCAGCCGGGACGGCTGCGAGCTGTAATGGGGGGGGTGATGTAGGGCTGTTACGGGAGGGCTGTAAGTGCATACGATCCAATGGGTAACAAACACAGTGGGCGGAGTTACGGGAGTACACGGGGGGGGTGCCCGCAGCGACGTCCGCATCAGGCAGCCTGGGGGGTTGTGATCCTGTTGGGGGGTATAAAGGGGGAGGACAAAGAGAGCTCGGGGCTCAGTCTGGGAACGAAGGAGGAAGAGTGAAGATCCTCTAGCTAGAGCCCTGGACTCCCCTCGACGCCGCCCTTGTCAGGGCTGCAGAGGAGCGAGCCAGAGGCGTGGTTCCGTGAACCAGGGTTAGACCCTGGGACTCCGGAGACCGTAGCCCGACTCACCAGTGTCGGGCCAGTTAGCCTCCCCTAGCTCGTTAGAGGAGGACTTGGGGATAGGTGAGATTAGCTAGGGGGTATCCCCAGTTATCCGGGTGAGGGGGCCGCTACCCCCTCTAGTGTTGTCCTGTACCGATAAGCTGAAAATAAATATACGTGTGCCTCAACCTGGGTGTCCAGCGTCTTCACCGGTACTTCACAGGTACTAGCTAAAGTGGCCCCTCAGGATAGAGTAATCTTGTTGGGCGACTTCAATGCCCGAGTTGGTCATGATGCTGGCACCTTGGAAGGCATGGGTCAGATCAGCTTAAAAACAATGGTAGGAGGCTGCTAGATCTTTGTGCAGCCCATGGGCTTGTAATTAACCAACACGTTGTTCCGGCATCAGCGCATCCACACAACATCATGGATGCATGCCAGGTCCAAGCAAGAACATCTGCTGGATTACATAGTGACAGAACAGCGGATGCGGGCCCATGTCCTTGACACCAGGACCTACCGTGGAGCTGATCTGCCCACTGACCATCGACTTGTCATCTGTAAGATGCGCCTGCTATTCTTCCACTCCGATGGAGGGTTTACACCCAGGACCCCATTGCGGTTTCAGGAAAAAGCGGTCTTGCACAGATGCCATATTTTATGTCCGTCTGCTACAGCAGACCTGTTCAATGATACCATCAGTAGGCCTGGGCTCTGGGTTATTCTTCGTGCTTTCGGAGTCCCTGACCCTCTGCTCACGATCATTAAGGACCTACATGATGATGAGCGGGCCCGGGTAAAACTACGTGGCCGGGAGTCGGAGCCATTCACTGTTTACCTTGGAGTGCGACAGGGATGTCCTCTGGCTCCCATATTATTTTACATCTCTTTCGACCACTAAGCACCTGCCTGGGTATTTTGTACTATCGGACACTCTTCCCCGACAACTCCCAATTGGTGATGGGGCAGATGTGGAGAGAGTGGAGAGTTTCTCATACCTGGGCAGTGTGCTCATGACCGGCTCTGGCTTGACAGCAGAGGTCTCATTCCGAATCAGTCGAGTGGCATTATCTTTTCATCGGTTGCGTAACGCTGCTGTGTGGAAGCTACCTGGTCTGTTGCTCCGCACGAAGCTTCAGGTCTTCTCGGCTACTGTCATTCCCTCCCTTCTCTACGCTTGCGAAACGTGGACCCCCCTAATGGAACATCTTCGCCGGTTAGAAACATTTATGCTGGCCTGCCTACGATCCATCCTGGGTTTAACCAGGCTGAGTCCCATCGGTGAGCTCCTCCGGCAAGCAAGGCTGCGGTGGCTGGGTCATGTAGCCCGCATGCCCAGCCACCGCATGCCGAAACAGCTTTTGTTCGGCCGGATCGAGGGGGCTAAACGGGCGCGGCACGGGCTAGAGAAGAGATAGAGTGATGTGGTACAGGACGACGTGGAGCTGAGTGGACTTGCCGATGACTGGTACCAGCGGTGTCAAGATCGGCCTCTGTGGAGGAGGCTCGTGAAGGACGCTACTGGGCAGTCGCCCCCCAACAACAACGGAGGGCGGAGGAGCGACGCTCACAACAACGAGCGGAGCGCCGGGTGGCTAAAGCACAGCAAGTTGGCACAGTAGGAGGCACAGGTGGTGCATCAGCCAGTCATCTCGGTCATCTCAGTCAGTCGACCCGTGGCACCTCGGTCTGCCCCGTGACCTCCTGCAAGCAGGCGTTCGACACTTCACGTGGCCTCAAGGTGCACATGGCCTGGCACAAGCGTCGTGGTGACGTCACCGTCACTTAGTGTCGAATGGCGGTTGTTGTTGGTATTTGTCGTGGTGGTGTGCTGGTGGTGATGTTGGTGTGTTTGGTATGTGTGGTGGCGGTGTGTGTGTTGGTGTGTGTGTTGGTGTGTGTGGTGGTAGTGGTGTGTGCCGGTGATTTGGTGTGTGTGGTGGTGTGTGCCATGGTGCTGTGTTTGGTGTGTGTGTCCTGTGATGGTGGTGTGTGTCATGGTGCTGTGTTTGGTGTGTATAATGTGATGGTGGTGTGGTGGTGGTGTTGATGGCCGGGTGTGGTGCTGACTACCCATTCGTGTGCCGTGCCGACCTTCATAGGAGCTCGCTAATGACACAACAATCTGTTAAGAGGCTATACGGGGGATCTTTGTCCCATATATACAAAAACAAAGACAGCACACGAGGAGGTGGGTGGCCTGCACCACGCCCGACCGCCTTTGTCTCCCTAGTGGCGATGTTTACACACCGCACCAGGTACTCATTTGAGGCTGAGTCGACCTAGGGGAAGCTCAGGACCGCTTCAGATAATCGTCACCGGTGTTGGCCGTGAGCGGGAATCGAACTCGGGTCGCCGGGTTCATAGCGCAGCGCTACACCACCGCTCCCCACACACACACACAGCTACACACACACAGCTACACACACACAGCTACACACACACAACTACACACACACACAGCTACACACACACAGCTACACACACACAACTACACGCACACACAGCTACACACACACACAGCTACACACACACAGCTACACACACACAGCTACACAAAGCTAAACACACAGCTACACACACACGCCTACACACACACAGCTACACACACACATGCAAATACACGAAACTGGCATGCTCACGCAACGTTCATATCGGCAGCAGCATCATCAAATCGCGTGCCCTGCCGTTGCAAACCATTAATCCCGCATCCGAATGTCTTCCGTGACTCACCGCAGTGACTTTTCACGTCTCTGGGCATCGCAAAGTCCCCCCCCCCCCAATCTCCGTGACTTCAACTCTCTCGCCCTCCTCCTCCTTTATAGCGGCCGGCCGCACGAGTTTATTGGGGTGGTGTGGGGTGGTTTCTTTTCTCTTACTGCGAGTCCAGAGAGTCCACGTTGACACGGCGGGGAAATTCCACATTGCAGTGACGAGGGGTGCCAAGTCCATCCGAGAATAAACATCGCCGTGCGAGAGATGCTGCTGCTGCTGCTGCTACTGGACAGTGGGATTTAATTGAATGGCTTTAGCTACCCTGGAGGAGTGATGATGATGATGATAACGACGTCGATGATGTTTCGATTTAAAGCTTTCGTGACTGCAGGGATTCATCTTCATGGTTCTTTCGGTAAAGTCACGTAGAAGGGAAATAATAAAATAATACAAATAAAACATTAAAATAATACAATTCTCACGACGTTTCTGCCACAACGCAAGCAGCCGTCCTCAGGTGAAGAACAGGTCTGTCGGAAAGACAGCGTCTGAATGGGGTCTTTCAGACAGACCTGTTCTTCACCTGAGGACGGCTGCTTGCGTTGTGGCCGAAACGTCGTGAGAATTATTTTAATGTTTTATTTTTTATTATTTTATTATTTCCCTTCTACGTGATGACTTTACCGAAAGAACCAAGAAGATGAATCCCTGCAGTCACGAAAGAAGCTTTAAATCGAAATTTAACGTTCGCATTAATAGCGCGACCATAATCTTCAACGGGCATCCCAGAAAAGCCTCCCTCCCGACAGCCACGTGATTCTCCCGATCCCTTCAACAGAACGCGGCAAACATTTGCCGCGCGTGCGATCGGCTTGCAGAGCGATTCCCCCCGGCGTGAGGCAGAGGTCGCAAACGGGTTTTGATTCCTTACCCGTACCCGTACCCGTACCCGGCCGCATCAGGGTCGCAATCGGGTACCCGTACCTGTACCCTACCCGATACCCGGCTACCCGTACCCGGCCGGGTATCGGGTAGGGTGCGGGTATCGGGTACCCGATTGCGACCTCTGGGATGAAGCCACGTTGCGGGCGCGGGTGCGTTGATTCTAGGAACTTGAATTGTAAGAAGAGACAAGACGTTGGGGAATGAGTGACAAACGGTGACTCACCAGTGACTCACGGCCTACCCGTACCCGTACCCGGCCGCACCAG
Organism: Lampetra planeri; assembly: GCF_965212315.1. Lineage (NCBI taxonomy): Eukaryota > Metazoa > Chordata > Hyperoartia > Petromyzontiformes > Petromyzontidae > Lampetra > Lampetra planeri. The sequence goes on from NC_136165.1 coordinate 3,055,548, forward strand.
GGCCGGGTACGGGTAGCCGGGTATCGGGTAGGGTACGGGCATCGGGTACCCGGTTGCGACCTCTGACGTGAGGGTCATTTGGCTCGACGGTGACCTCTCATCTCACGCCGCGAGAGGCAGTCGCACCCACACTCTGACCCCGCCCCGCGGGGCCGAGACCTGCCCAGTCGACTACGCCGCTGTGCATGCGTTGTGTTCGAGAGGTCACTTTGCTCGCCTTTCCCATACGCGGCGCTCCTTTGTCGTGTTCTCTGTGACCCGTGCCCTCTATTGGCAACAACTGTGAGCAAGAGCTTCATGGTTCATCGGATTCCTCGAGTGAAAAAATGATAAACGTTCGGATTGTGATTTGAAGCTTTCGTGACTGCAGGACACGTTACTCTTTGGTTCTTTCGGTAAAGTCACGTATAAAGATAAAATAATGAATTAAATACTAGCATACGACGTTTCGATTGCAACACAAGCAATCATCATCAGGTATAAATGAAATAGAAACACAAATCTAGTATACTTAGAAATGTAATGTAATACAACAGAGAGTCGGATAACATAACAGTCAACACCCTACCTGGTTGATTACGTTCTTCCTGAGAATGCTGAATTTGAGAGAGAGATCAAACACAGAACCAGAGACATATAGACAGACATATAAGCAGACAGATATCACAGAGATACATAGAGAGAGAGACGTACATAGATTTGTGTTTCTATTTCATTTATACCTGATGATGATTGCTTGTGTTGCAATCGAAACGTCGTATGCTAGTATTTCATTTATTATTTTAACTTTATACGTGACTTTACCGAAAGAACCAGCAAGTAATTCCTGCAGACACCAAAGCTCCAAATTAAGGGAAAACAACAATCGATCACGACGTTTCGATTATTATTTTCCTACGTGACTTTACCGAAAGAGTTTTCGGATTGTGATACGTGCACTTTCCTGGGTGGATGGAGGCGGGAATGGGGAGGGGGCGGATTTTGGGGGGAGGGGGGGGTTGGTGGGCGGCTGAGATTTCAGAAACTCGCCCCATTGTTTCAACGGCCACTCCGGAAGATGGAGTTGAACCGGTCGACCTCTGCATCTGCAAGTCAAGTGGTGCCGCTCTACCATGACGCCACCGCAGTTGCAGCTAAAGCATCCAGATGGGCACGGAGGAGGAAGAAAAAAAATTAAACTAGCGACGCCAACGCACGCAAGAGATGATGATGATGATGGACCGGGATGTGGGCTGCACAGATGGGTACACGAACCCACGAATGCCACACGACACCAGAAACAAAGATGCCCCGTGTAGTCTCATCAGACTGTTGGGGCAAGTGCTGTTAGCGAGTGGCACCGATGAAGGCCGGAACGGCGCGCGAGAGGGTGGGTGGTCAGCACCACGCCGGGCTGCCTTTGTCTCCCCAGTGGCGATGTTGAGGCTGAGTCGACCTAGGGGAGGCCCAGGATCGGTTCAGATAATCGAGACCACCACAGACATCGCCACCACACAGAATCTGTTTTTATCTTGGAGAAATCCGATGAGCTATGAAGCTCTGTTTCACAGATGTCACAGAAGCCCACACACACTCACCCACACACACAGACATCACCACTACACCCACCACCACCACCACCACCCACACACACTCACCCACACACACTCACACACTCACCCACACACACTCACTCACCCACACACACTCACCCACACACACAGACATCACCACTACACCCACCACCACCACAACCACCACCACCACTCACACACCACACCACCACACACACCACTACCACACTCACACTCGCCCACACACACAGACATCACCACTAAACCCACCACCACCACCACCACTCACACACACTCACCCACACACACTCACTCACCCACACACACTCACCCACACACACAGACATCACCACTACACCCACCACCACCACCACCACTCACACACACTCACCCACACACACTCACACACTCACCCACACACACTCACTCACCCACACTCACTCACCCACACACACTCACCCACACACACAGACATCACCACTACACCCACCACCACCACCACTCACACACCACACCACCACACACACTCACACACTCACCCACACACACTCACTCACCCACACACACTCACCCACACACACAGACATCACCACTACACCCACCACCACCACAACCACCACCACCACTCACACACCACCACACACACCACTACCACACTCACACTCGCCCACACACACAGATGATCTATCTCTCACACAAACACCACACCACCACACACACTACACAGACATCACCACTACACACCACCACCACCACAACCACCACCACCACTCACACACCACACCACCACACACACCACTACCACACTCACACTCGCCCACACACACAGATGATCTATCTCTCACACAAACACCACACCACCACACACACTACACAGACATCACCACTACACACCACTACCACCACAACCACCACCACCACCACTCACACACCACACCACCACACACACCACTACCACACTCACACTCGCCCACACACACAGATGATCTATCTCTCACACAAACACCACACCACCACACACACTACACAGACATCACCACTACACACCACTACCACCACAACCACCACCACCACTCACACACCACACCACCACACACACCACTACCACACTCACACTCGCCCACACACACAGATGATCTATCTCTCACACAAACACCACACCACCACACACACTACACAGACATCACCACTACACACCACTACCACCACACTCACACACCACCACCACTACACCCACCACCACTACACCCACCACGACCACACTCACACACACCACCACACTCACACAACCACCACCACTACACACACCACCACACTCACACACACCACCACCACCACTCACACACACTCACACACACCACCATCACTACACACCACCAATACACACACCACCACCACTACACACACCACCACACCCACACACACACACCACCACCACTACACACACCACCACACTCACACACACACCACCACACTCACACACACCACCACACCCACACCACCACACACACACCACCACACTCACACACACCACCACCACACTCACACACACCACCACCACTCACACACACTCATACACACCACCACCACTACACACACCACCACACACACACCACCACACACACACACCACCACACTCACACACCACCACCACACTCACACACCACCATCACACTACACCCACCACCACCACCGCACTCACACACACCGCCAACCACACACACCACAGACACCACCACTACACACACCACCACCACTACACCCACCACCACCACCACACTCACACACACCACCACACTCACACACACCACCACCACTACACACACCACCACACTACACACACCACCACCACACTACACACACCACCACCACACTCACACACCACCACACTCACACACACCACCACCAGTACACACACACCACCACACTCACACACCACCACACTCACACACCACCACCACCACGAAACACCACCACACTACACACACACACCAACCACACACACACCACCACACTACACACACACACCACCACACTCACACACCACCACCAACCACACACACATGGCCGCTCCAATTGACCCCCGTGACCCGGCAAACAGCACGGGCCGTTGTCACGGTGACGAGCAAACTGGACAATTAGGGGATCTGGTGGGGGCCAGTGCCCCCCCCCCCCCCCCGAGCTCCCACAGCAAACAGCGAGACCCCCAAACAGCCTCCAAGCTACAGCCCCACCCCCAACACGTGCCCTGGGGGGGGGGGGGGCACGGGGTCCCCCCCCCCCACACATACCGAGAGAGTGCGTGGGAGGGAGGTCAGTGCGGTGAGTAGGTGTGCGTGTGTAGGTGTGTGAGTGTGGGTGTGTAGATGTGCGTGTGTGTAGGTTGGTGTGCGTGTGTGGGTGTGCGTGTGTGGATACGTGTAGGTGTGCGTGTGTGGGTGTGTAGATGTGCGTGTGTGTAGGTAGGTGTGCGTGTGCGGGTGTGTAGGCTCTGTGTTGGTGTGCGTGTGTGTAGGTAGGTGTGCGTGTGTGGTGCGTAGGTGCGCGTGTGTTGGTACGTGTGTGTGTGTGTGGGTGAGTAGGTGTGTGTAGGTAGGGGTGCGTTAGTGGGTGAGTAGGTGTGCGTGCGTGTGTGTAGGTGTGCGTGTGTGGGTACGTGTGTGTAGGTGTGCGTGTGTGGGTACGTGTGTGTGTAGGTGTGCGTGTGTGGGTACGTGTGTGTGTAGGTGTGCGTGTGTGGGTGTGTAGGTGTGCGTATGTGGTGTGTGTGTAGGTGTGTGTGTGTAGCTGTGCGTGTTGGTGAGTAGGTGTGTGTGTGGTGTGTGTAGGTGATGCGTGTGTGGGTACGTGTGTGTAGGTAGGTGTGGGTGAATAGGTGTGCGTGTGTGGGTGAGTAGGTGTGCGTGTGTGGGTACGTGTGTAGGTAGGTGTGCGTGTGTGTAGGTAGGTGTGCGTGTGTGTAGGTAGGTGTACGTGTGTGGTGTGTATAGGTGTGCGTGTATGGGTGTGTAGGTGTGTGTGGGTACGTGTGTGTAGGTAGAATGTGGGTGTGTGTGTAGGTAGGTGTGCGTATGTAGGTACGTGTGTAGGTAGGTGTGCGTGTGTATAGGTAGGTGTGCGTGTGTGGTGTGTAGGTGTGCGTGTGTGGTGTGTAGGTGTGCGTGTGTGGTGTGTAGGTGTGCGTGTGTGGGTGAGTAGGTGGGCGTGTGTGGTTTGTGTGTGTGTAGGTGTGCGTGTGTGGGTGTGTAGGTGTGCGTGTGTGGTGTGTATAGGTGTGCGTGTGTGGGTACGTGTGTGTAGGTGTGCATGTGTGGGTGAGTAGGTGTGCGTGTGTGGGTGTGTGTAGGTAGGTGTGCGTGTGTGTGTGTGAGTGAGTAGGTGTGCGTGTCTGGTGTGTAGGTGTGCGTGTGTGGGTGTGTAGGTGTGTGTGGGTACGTGTATGTAGGTAGGTGTGCGTGTGTGGGTGAGTAGGTGATGCGTGTGTGTGCGTGTGTGGTGTGTGTAGGTGTGCGTGTGTGGTGTGTGTAGGTGTGTGTGGGTACGTGTATGTAGGTAGGTGTGCGTGTGTGGGTGAGTAGGTGTGGTGTGTGTGCGTGTGTGGGTGAGTAGGTGATGCGTGTGTGGGTGTGTGTGGGTGCGTGTGGGTGTGTGTGCGTGTGTGGTGTGTGTAGGTGTGTGTGTGTGGGTGAGTAGGTGATGCGTGTGTGGGTGTGTGTGGGTGCGTGTGGGTGTGTGTGCGTGTGTGGTGTATGTAGGTGTGCGTGTGTGGTGTGTGTAGGTGTGTGTGTGTGGAGCAGTAGTGAAGCGGTTATTGCGCTACGCTACGAACCCGGCGACCCGGGTTCGATTCCCGCTCACGGCCAACACCGGTGATAGCGATGATCTGAACCGGTCCTGGGCCTCTCCTAGATCGACTCAGCCTCAAATGAGTACCTGGTGCGGTGTGTAAACATCGCCTTCATAAGTGCTCGCTAACAGCACTTGCCCCAACAGTATGTTAAGGCTTTCCGGGAGATCTTTGTCTGTTGTGGGAGGGTGTGTGTGTGTGTTGGTGTGTGACAGAGACAGCGTGTGTATGTGTGAGGGTGTATGGATGGTGTGTGTGTGTGAGAGACAGAAGGCGTCTCTATGTGTGTGTGTGTGGCGGTCGCGCGCGTGTGCGGGGTAGTATGTGCGTGTGCGGGTGTGTGTGTGGGTGTGTGGGTGTGTGTGTGTAGGAGTGTGTGAGTGTGTGGGTGTGTGTGTGGAGGAGTGTGTGAGTGTGTGGGTGTGTGTGTGTAGGAGTGTGCGAGTGTGTGGGTGTGTGTGTGTAGGAGTGTGTGAGTGTGTGGGTGTGTGTGTGTAGGAGTGTGTGAGTGTGTGGGTGTGTGTGTGGAGGAGTGTGTGAGTGTGTGTGTGTGCGGAGGAGTGTGCGAGTGTGTGGGTGTGTGTGTAGGAGTGTGTGAGTGTGTGGGTGTGTGTGTGGAGGAGTGTGTGGGTGTGTGGGTGTGTGTGCGGAGGAGTGTGCGAGTGTGTGTGTGTGTGGAGGAGTGTGTGAGTGTGTGTGTGTGGAGGAGTGTGTGAGTGTGTGAGTGTGTGTGTGGAGGAGTGTGTGTGTGTGTGTGTGTGGAGGAGTGTGTGCGTGTGTGTGTGTGGAGGAGTGTGTGTGTGTGTGAGTGTGTGTGTGGAGGAGTGTGTGAGTGTGTGGGTGTGTGTGGAGGAGTGTGCGAGTGTGTGAGTGTGTGTGTGGAGGAGTGTGCGAGTGTGTGAGTGTGTGTGTGGAGGAGTGTGTGAGTGTGTGGGTGTGTGTGTGGAGGAGTGTGTGCGTGTGTGTGTGTGTGTGTGGAGGAGTGTGTGCGTGTGTGTGTAGGAGTGTGTGAGTGTGTGTGTGTGTGTGTGTAGGAGTGTGTGGGTGTGTGTGTAGGAGTGTGTGAGTGTGTGTGTGTGTGTAGGAGTGTGTGAGTGTGTGGGTGTGTGTGTGGAGGAGTGTGTGAGTGTGTGTGTGTGTGTGTGGAGGAGTGTGTGAGTGTGTGGGTGTGTGTGTGGAGGAGTGTGTGCGTGTGTGTGTGTGTGTGTGGAGGAGTGTGTGCGTGTGTGTGTAGGAGTGTGTGAGTGTGTGTGTGTGTGTAGGAGTGTGTGGGTGTGTGTGTAGGAGTGTGTGAGTGTGTGTGTGTGTGTGTGTAGGAGTGTGTGAGTGTGTGGGTGTGTGTGTGGAGGAGTGTGTGAGTGTGTGGGTGTGTGTGTGGAGGAGTGTGTGCGTGTGTGAGTGTGTGTGTGGAGGAGTGTGTGAGTGTGTGGGTGTGTGTGTGTAGGAGTGTGTGCGTGTGTGGGTGTGTGTGTGGAGGAGTGTGTGAGTGTGTGGGTGTGTGTGTGTAGGAGTGTGTGCGTGTGTGGGTGTGTGTGTAGGAGTGTGTGCGTGTGTGTGTGTGGAGGAGTGTGTGCGTGTGTGTGTGTGGAGGAGTGTGTGTGTGTGTGTGTGTGTAGGAGTGTGTGCGTGTGTGTGTGTGGAGGAGTGTGTGCGTGTGTGTGTGTGGAGGAGTGTGTGTGTGTGTGTGTGTGGAGGAGTGTGTGCGTGTGTGTGTGTGGAGGAGTGTGTGCGTGTGTGTGTGTGGAGGAGTGTGTGAGTGTGTGGGTGTGTGTGTGGAGGAGTGTGTGCGTGTGTGGGTGTGGAGGAGTGTGTGAGTGTGTGTGTGTAGGAGTGTGTGAGTGTGTGGGTGTGTGTGTAGGAGTGTGTGAGTGTGTGGGTGTGTGTGTGGAGGAGTGTGCGAGTGTGTGTGTGTGTGTGTGGAGGAGTGTGTGAGTGTGTGGGTGTGGAGGAGTGTGTGAGTGTGTGTGTGTAGGAGTGTGTGAGTGTGTGGGTGTGTGTGTAGGAGTGTGTGAGTGTGTGGGTGTGTGTGTGGAGGAGTGTGCGAGTGTGTGTGTGTGTGTGTAGGAGTGTGTGCGTGTGTGTGTGTAGGAGTGTGTGAGTGTTTGGGTGTGTGTGTGGAGGAGTGTGCGAGTGTGTGGGTGTGTGTGTGGAGGAGTGTGTGAGTGTGTGGGTGTGTGTGTGGAGGAGTGTGTGAGTGTGTGTGTGTGGAGGAGTGTGTGAGTGTGTGGGTGTGTGTGTGGAGGAGTGTGTGAGTGTGTGTGTGTGGAGGAGTGTCTGAGTGTGCGTGTGTGTGTGTGGAGGAGTGTGTGAGTGTGTGGGTGTGTGTGTGGAGGAGTGTGTGAGTGTGTGGGTGTGTGTGTAGGAGTGTGTGAGTGTGTGTGTGTAGGAGTGTGTGAGTGTGTGGGTGTGTGTGTAGGAGTGTGTGAGTGTGTGGGTGTGTGTGTGGAGGAGTGTGCGAGTGTGTGTGTGTGTGTGTAGGAGTGTGTGTGTGTGTGTGTGGAGGAGTGTGCGAGTGTGTGGGTGTGTGTGTGGAGGAGTGTGTGAGTGTGTGGGTGTGTGTGTGGAGGAGTGTGTGAGTGTGTGTGTGTGGAGGAGTGTGTGAGTGTGTGGGTGTGTGTGTGGAGGAGTGTGTGAGTGTGTGTGTGTGGAGGAGTGTCTGAGTGTGCGTGTGTGTGTGTGGAGGAGTGTGTGAGTGTGTGGGTGTGTGTGTGGAGGAGTGTGTGAGTGTGTGGGTGTGTGTGTGTAGGAGTGTGTGTGTGTGTGGAGGAGTGTGTAGGAGTGTGTGCGTGTGTGTGTGTAGGAGTGTGTGTGACACAGAGAGAGAGAGAGTATAACAACTGTGTATGAGAGACAAAGTGTGTGGTGTGTGTAAGAAAGTGAGCAACAGTGTTTGTGTGAGATAAGGTCTGCATGGCTGAGTGAAAGAGTGCCTGAGTGCGTTTATGTATTTGTGTGTGTGTGATGGACAATCTGTGTGAGTCTGGGTAGGTGTGTGTGTGAGTCTGGGTGTGTGTGTGTGTGTGAGTCTGGGTGTGTGAGTCTGTGTGTGTGTGAGTCTGTGTGTGTGTGTGAGTCTGGGTGTGTGTGTGAGAGTCTGTGTGTGTGTGAGTGTGTGTGTGAGTCTGTGTGTGTGTGTAAGAGTCTGGGTGTGTGTGTGTGTGTGAGTCTGTGTGTGTGAGTCTGTGTGTGTGAGAGTCTGTGTGTGTGAGAGTCTGTGTGTGTGTGAGGGTCTGGGTGTGTGTGTGTGTGAGTCTGTGTGTGTGAGTCTGTGTGTGTGAGAGTCTGTGTGTGTGTGTGAGTCTGTGTGTGTGTGTCTGTGTGTGTGAGTCTGGGTAGGTGTGTGTGTGTGTGAGTCCGTGTGTGAGTGAGTCTGTGTGTGTGTGAGTCTGTGTGTGAGTGAGTCTGTGTGTGTGTGTGAGTCTGTGTGTGTGTGTGAGCGACATTGGGGTGCGATGGTGTATAAGTGAGTGTGCTGTGCCCACTAACCCGGCGGACCTGAGTTCAATCCCCGCTCGCAGCCAACACCAGCGACGATTTTCCGAACCGGTCCTACCCTAGGTGGACTCGGCCTCAAATGAGGTACCTGGTGCGGTGTGTGGTAAACATCGCTACAAGAGAGACAAAGGCGGCCGGGCGTGGTGCTGGCCACCCACCCACTTCGTGGACCGTTCCGGCCTTCGTAGGTGCTACTCAGTGACGGGGTCTTGCCCTGCAAGGCTACACTGGCGGTCTTTGTCTTTGTGCGAATGCGTGTGAGAGCGATCGTCAATGTGTGCGTGTTGTAAGGGAGATAGCGCGTGTGTGTGTGTGTATGGGTGTGTGTGTGTGTGTATGGGTGTGTGTGTGTATGGGTGTGTGTGTGTGGGTGTGTGTGTGTGTGTATGGGTGTGTGTGTGTATGGGTGTGTGTGTGTATGGGTGTGTGTGTGTGTGTATGGGTGTGTGTGTGTATGGGTGTGTGTGTGTGTGTATGGGTGTGTGTGTGTATGGGTGTGTGTGTGTATGGGTGTGTGCGTGTGTGTGTATGGGGTGTGTGTGTGTATGGGAGTGTGTGTGTGTATGGGTGTGTGTGTGTGTGTATGGGTGTGTGTGTATGGGTGTGTGTGTATGGGTGTGTGTGTGTGGGTGTGTGTGTGTATGGGTGTGTGTGTGTATGGGTGTGTGTGTGTATGGGTGTGTGCGTGTGTGTGTATGGGTGTGTGTGTGTATGGGGGTGTGTGTGTGTATGGGTGTGTGTGTGTGTGTATGGGTGTGTGTGTATGGGTGTGTGTGTATGGGTGTGTGTGTGTGGGTGTGTGTGTGTATGGGTGTGTGTATGGGTGTGTGTGTGTATGGGTGTGTGTGTGTGTGTATGGGTGTGTGTGTGTATGGGTGTGTGTGTGTGTATGGGTGTGTGTGTGTATGGGTGTGTGTGTGTATGGGTGTGTGTGTGTGTGTATGGGTGTGTGTGTGTATGGGTGTGTGTGTGTGGGTGTGTGTGTGTGTGTATGGGTGTGTGTGTGTATGGGTGTGTGTGTGTATGGGTGTGTGTGTGTGTGTATGGGTGTGTGTGTGTATGGGTGTGTGTGTGTGTGTATGGGTGTGTGTGTGTATGGGTGTGTGTGTGTATGGGTGTGTGCGTGTGTGTGTATGGGGTGTGTGTGTGTATGGGAGTGTGTGTGTGTATGGGTGTGTGTGTGTGTGTATGGGTGTGTGTGTATGGGTGTGTGTGTATGGGTGTGTGTGTGTGGGTGTGTGTGTGTATGGGTGTGTGTGTGTATGGGTGTGTGTGTGTATGGGTGTGTGCGTGTGTGTGTATGGGTGTGTGTGTGTATGGGGGTGTGTGTGTGTATGGGTGTGTGTGTGTGTGTATGGGTGTGTGTGTATGGGTGTGTGTGTATGGGTGTGTGTGTGTGGGTGTGTGTGTGTGTATGGGTGTGTGTGTGTATGGGTGTGTGTGTGTATGGGTGTGTGTGTGTATGGGTGAGTGTGTGTATGGGGGTGTGTGTGTATGGGTGTGTGTGTATGGGTGTGTGTGTGTATGGGTGTGTGTGTGTATGGGTGTGTGTGTATGGGTGTGTGTGTGGAGTGGGGAGCGGTGGTGTAACGGTTAGCGCTACGCTGCGCTATGAACCCGGCAACTCAGATTCGATTCCCGCTCACGGCCAACACCAGTGACGATTATCTGAACCGGTCCTGAGCCTCCCCTAGGTCGACTCAGCCTGAAATGAGTACCCGGTGCGGTGTGTAAACATCGCCACTGGGGAGACAAAGGCGGTCGGGCGTGGTGCTGGCCACCCACCCCCTCGTGTGCCGTTCTGGCCTTCATAGGTGCTCGCTAACAGCACTTGCCCCTACAGTCTGTTAAGGCTATACGGGGGATCTTTATCTTTGTGTGTGACCATGAGGGTGTCGGAGAGGGAGGAGATGAGTGTGTGTTTGAGTGAGTGGGTAAACATAAATGTGTGCGCGTGTGTTTTTTCTCGATGCTGGCCACCCACCTCCAACCCTTGCCCCGGCGGTCTGTTGAGGCTACACGGGGGGCCTTTGTCTTTATGTGCGCAGTGATAATCCTTGAATAGGTGCTCGCTAACAGCACTTGCCCCGACACTCTGTTGAGGCTACACGGGGGATCTTTGTCTTTATGTGCGCAGTGATAATCCTTGAATAGGTGCTCGCTAACAGCACTTGCCCCGACAGTCTAGTGAGGCTACACGGGGGGCCTTTGTCTTTATGTGCGCAGTGATAATCCTTGAATAGGTGCTCGCTAACAGCACTTGCCCCGACACTCTGTTGAGGCTACACGGGGGATCTTTGTCTTTATGTGCGCAGTGATAATCCTTGAATAGGTGCTCGCTAACAGCCCTTGCCCCGACAGTCTAGTGAGGCTACACGGGGGGCCTTTGTCTATATGAGCGCAGTGATACTCCATGCAGAGGTGCTCGCTAACAGCACTTGCCCCGACACTCTGTTAAGGCTACACGGGGGGCCTTTGCCAGTGATAGGCGCGCTCCGTGAAGAACCCGGCGACCCGAGTTCGATTCCCGTTCACTACCAAATAACA
>NC_136165.1:3069489-3081989 GCF_965212315.1 Lampetra planeri
GTGTGTCTGTGTGAGTGAGTGTGTGTGAGTGTTTGTGTGAGTGAGTGCGAGTGAGTGGGTGTGTGAGTGCGAGTGGGTGTGTGAGTGAAAGTGAGTGGGTGTGTGAGTGAAAGTGAGTGGGTGCGAGTGTGTGTCTGTGTGAGTGAGTGAGTGAAAGTGAGTGGGTGTGTAAGTGAGTGCGAGTGTGAGTGTGTGAGTGTCTGTGTGAGTGAGTGCGAGTGTGTGTCTGTGTGAGTGAGTGAAAGTGTGTGTCTGTGTGAGTGAGTGCGAGTGAGTGTGTGTGTGAGTGTCTGTGTGAGTGAGTGCGAGTGTGTGTCTGTGTGAGTGAGTGAAAGTGAGTGGGTGTGTAAGTGAGTGCGAGTGAGTGTGAGTGTGTGAGTGTCTGTGTGAGTGAGTGCGAGTGTGTGTCTGTGTGAGTGAAAGTGAGTGGGTGTGTAAGTGAGTGCGAGTGAGTGTGAGTGTGTGAGTGTCTGTGTGAGTGAGTGCGAGTGTGTGTCTGTGTGAGTGAAAGTGAGTGGGTGTGTAAGTGAGTGCGAGTGAGTGTGAATGTGTGAGTGTCTGTGTGAGTGAGTGCGAGTGTGTGTCTGTGTGAGTGAGCGAAAGTGAGTGGGTGTGTAAGTGAGTGCGAGTGAGTGTGAGTGTGTGAGTGTCTGTGTGAGTGAGTGCGAGTGTGTGTCTGTGTGAGTGAGTGTGTGTGAGTGTTTGTGTGAGTGAGTGCGAGTGAGTGGGTGTGTGAGTGCGAGTGGGTGTGTGAGTGAAAGTGAGTGGGTGTGTGAGTGGGTGCGAGTGTGTGTGTAAGTGGGTGTGTGAGTGAGTGTGTGTGAGTGGTTGGATGTGAGTGAGTGTGAGTGGGTGTGAGTGTGAGTGAGTGTAAGTGAGTGAGTGAGTGTGAGTGAGTGTGTGTGTGAGTGAGTGTGAGTGAGTGAGTGTGAGTGAGTGTGTGAGTGTGAGTGGTTGGATGTGAGTGTGAGTGAAAGTGAGTGGGTGTGTGAGTGGTTGCATGTGAGTGAAGGTGAGTGGGTGTGTGAGTGAGCGGATTCGTGTGAGTGGGTGTGTGAGTGAGTCTTAGTGTGTGTGAGTGTGTGTGAGTGAGTGAGCGTGAGTGAGTGCGTGTGTGTGTGTGAGTGAAAGTGAGTGAATGTGAATGGGTGTGTGAGTAAGTGTGTGTGCGTTGGCTGGGTCATGTAGCCCGCATGCCCAGCCACCGCATGCCTAAACAGCTTTTGTTCGGCCGGATCGAGGGGGCTAAACGGGCGCGGCACGGGCTAGAGAAGAGATGGAGTGATGTGGTACAGGAGGACGTGGAGCTGAGTGGACTTGCCGATGACTGGTACCAGCGGTGTCAAGATCGGCCTCAGTGGAGGAGGCTCGTGAAGGACGCTACTGGGCAGTTGGAGGCAGTCGCCCTCCAACAACAACGGAGGGCGGAGGAGCGACGCTCACAACAACGAGCGGAGCGCTGGGTGGCTAAAGCACAGCAAGTTGGCACAGTAGGGGGCACAGGTGGTGCATCAGCCACTCGTCTCGGTCATCTCGGTCAGTCGACCCGTGGCACCTGGGTCTGCCCCGTGACCTCCTGCCAGCGGGCGTTCGACACTTCACGTGGCCTCAGGGTGCACATGGCCTGGCACAAGCGTCGTGGTGACGTCACCGCCACTTAGTGGCGAATGGCGGTTGTTGTGTGTGTGAGCGGTTCTCGCTAACAGCACTTGCCCCAGCAGTCTGTTAAGGCTATACGGGGGGGGGGGGGGGGTCTTTGTCTTTGTCTGTGTGATCCAATCGATAATCCATCAATGACGAAGACGATGGCACTGATGGTGAGTCTCAGCCAACCAACATCTGACTTGGACGTGAAGTCTCCGATCACACAACGAGATCACAAGCACCTCCACATCGACACATCTGACGCCTCTCACCCACACGAACATCATCACCCCTCACCCGCAAACTCACCGCGAACCTCACCACCACCCTCACCACCAGCCTCACCACCACCCTCACCACCACCCTCACCACCACACTCACCACCAGCATCACCACCACCCTCACCACCACCCTCACCACCAGCATCACCACCAGCATCACCAACACCCTCACCACCAGCATCACCACCACCCTCACCACCACCCTCACCACCACCCTCACCACCAGCATCACCAACACCCTCACCACCACCCTCACCACCTACCTCACCACCACCCTCACCCCTCAAGACCACCCCCACCCTCACCAGCTAGACCCTGACTGCTGTCGTGTGGAATGAGTGGTGAATGAGTGATGAATGAGTGGTAAATGAGTGGTGACTGAGTGATGAATGAGTGATGAATGAGCGGTGACTGAGTGATGAATGAGTGATGAATGAGTGATGAATGAGTGGTGAATGAGTGATGAATGAGTGATGAATGAGTGGTGAATGAGTGGTGACTGAGTGATGAATGAGTGATGAATGAGCGGTGAATGAGTGATGAATGAGTGATGAATGAGTGATGAATGAGTGGTGAATGAGTGATGAATGAGTGATGAATGAGCGATGAATGAGCGGTGAATGAGTGATGAATGAGTGATGAATGAGTGGTGAATGAGTGGTGAATGAGTGATGAATGAGTGGTGAATGAGTGATGAATGAGTGATGAATGAGCGGTGAATGAGCGGTGAATGAGTGATGAATGAGTGATGAATGAGTGGTGAATGAGTGGTGAATGAGTGGTGAATGAGTGATGAATGAGTGGTGAATGAGTGGTGAATGAGCGGTGAATGAGTGATGAATGAGTGATGAATGAGTGATGAATGAGTGGTGAATGAGTGGTGAATGAGTGGTGAATGAGTGGTGAATGAGTGATGAATGAGTGATGAATGAGTGGTGAATGAGTGGTGAATGAGTGATGAATGAGTGATGAATGAGTGGTGAATGAGCAGTGAATGAGTGATGAATGAGTGATGAATGAGTGATGAATGAGTGGTGAATGAGTGATGAATGAGTGATGAATGAGTGATGAATGAGTGATGAATGAGTGGTGAATGAGTGGTGACTGAGTGATGAATGAGTGATGAATGAGCGGTGAATGAGCGATGAATGAGTGATGAATGAGTGATGAATGAGTGATGAATGAGTGATGAATGAGTGATGAATGAGCGGTGAATGAGCGATGAATGAGTGATGAATGAGTGGTGAATGAGTGGTGAATGAGTGATGAATGAGTGGTGAATGAGTGATGAATGAGTGATGAATGAGTGGTGAATGAGCGGTGAATGAGCGATGAATGAGTGATGAATGAGTGATGAATGAGTGGTGAATGAGCGGTGAATGAGTTATGAATGAGTGATGAATGAGTGATGAATGAGTGGTGAATGAGTGGTGAATGAGTGGTGAATGAGTGGTGAATGAGTGATGAATGAGTGATGAATGAGTGGTGAATGAGTGATGAATGAGTGATGAATGAGTGGTGAATGAGCAGTGAATGAGTGATGAATGAGTGATGAATGAGTGATGAATGAGTGGTGAATGAGTGATGAATGAGTGATGAATGAGTGATGAATGAGTGGTGAATGAGTGGTGAATGAGTGATGAATGATTGGTGAATGAGTGATGAATGAGTGATGAATGCGTGATGAATGAGTGGTGAATGAGTGATGAATGAGTGGTGAATGAGTGATGAATGAGTGATGAATGAGTGGTGAATGAGTGATGAATGAGTGATGAATGAGTGATGAATGAGTGGTGAATGAGTGGTGAATGAGTGATGAATGAGTGGTGAATGAGTGATGAATGAGTGGTGAATGAGTGATGAGTGAGTGATGAACGAGTGGTGAATGAGTGATGAATGAGTGATGAATGAGTGATGAATGAGTGATGAATGAGTGGTGAATGAGTGATGAATGAGTGGTGAATGAGTGATGAGTGAGTGATGAATGAGTGGTGAATGAGTGAATGCCGCTCTTTAGTTCCCCTAGTAAAGCTAAACCCAGAGCCAGAGGCAATTTTATTGAGCATTCACAATACAGTAGTGGGTGTGTGTGAGGGTGTGTGTGAGGGTGTGTGTGACTGTGTGTGTGTGTGAGGGTGTGTGTGTGTGACTGTGTGTGTGTGTGTGAGGGTGTGTGAGGGTGTGTGTGTGTGAGGGTGTGTGTGTGTGCGACGGTGTGTGTGTGTCTGTGTGTGTGTCTGTGTGTGAGGGTGTGTGTGAGGTAGTGTGTGTGTGGTGGTGTGTATGTGTGTGAGGGTGTGTGTGAGGCGGTGTGTGTGTGTATAGTGGTGTATGTACTGCTGTACATGTGTGTGTGTGTTAGTGCGGTGTGTGTATAGACATTGGTACTTGTTTGAATCAGACACAATGAAATGAAGAAGATGATGATAATCAGTCAGCCCGGCACACCACATCGAGCATACAGGACCCAAACCCCCCCAACTCAACTTGCGTCTGCGGGCACCCAAAGCTCTGGGATTTCGAACTCGGGGGAACTTTTCCGATGGGAGTTGTTCACGGAAATTGGGACCGCGAACGGCACCGGAGGGAGGGGGTGATGGTGGGGAAGGAATTCAAGAGGGCGTCGTTATTTTTAGACGGAGGGGTGCTTTAGGGTTTTTTTTCTCTCTCGCTCTCCTTCTTCTGGGTTCCTCTCGGCCCCGAGTGGGATGATTTGTTGATCGCCGTCAGGGAAAGCGCGGTGGCAAATGCCTCTTTGGGTGCTGCCCCTCCTCGCCACCCCACCCACCCACTGCCCCTCCAACAACCCAGCCACCACCACTACCCGCCTCGTTCTCTCACTACCAACACTGCCACCGCTACTGCCACCGCCACCACTGCCACCACTACCGCCACCACTAACCACCACTACCGCCACCGCCACCACTACCGCCACCACTACCGCCACCGCCACCATGACCACTACTGCCACCACTACCGCCACTACCGCCACCGCCACCACTACTACTGCCACCACAACCACTACCGCCACCGCCACTACTGCCACCACAACCACTACCGCCACCACCACTACCGCCACCGCCACTACTGCCACTGCCACCACTACCGCCACCGCCACCACCACTAACGCCACCACCACTACCGCCACCGCCACCATGACCACTACTGCCACCGCCACTACTGCCACTGCCACCACCACTGCCACCATAACAACCACCACGACCACCACCGCCACGACCGCTACCACTACCACCACCACTGCCACCACTACCGCCACTACTGCCACTGCCACCACGACCACTACCACCACCACTGCCACCACTACCGCCACCACTACCACCACTGCCGCCACTACCTCTACCACTACCGCCACTGCCACCACGACCTCTACCACGACCGCCACCGCCACCACTACCGCCACCACTACCACCACGACCTCTACCACTACCGCCACCACTACCATCACTGCCACCACTTCCGCCGTTCTCAACCACAATCCCATCGAGTCGCTGCATTAGCTAGGAGATGTTAACTACCTCGCCCGCTATACAGGAGGTCGTGGGTTCGAACCCAGCCCTGATGCCTGTGCATATTGAGAGTTGGCGTTTCTCTCTCTCCCCGTGGTCGCGTGGATTTTTCTACGGTTCCTCAGGTTTTCCCCTCTACATTTAGAAGCCCCGTGCGTTCGGAGTATTTGGCTGCTAAAATTTCCCGTACGATGATGAGCCACTTCATTGGGCTCTCATGTGTGGACAGGTCGCGAGAAACCCTAAATATTGACCTCAAAAAACGAAATAACCTTTAACTCATCTTCTTGGTTCTTTCGGTAAAGTCACGTAGAAGGGAAATAATAAAATAATAAAAATAAAACATAATAAAATACAATTCTCACGACGTTTCGGCCACAACGCAAGCAGCCGTCCTCAGGTGAAGAACAGGTCTGTCGGAAAGACAGCGTCTGAATGAGCTCATGAGAATTGTATTTTATTATGTTTTATTTTTATTATTGTATTACTTCCCTTCTACGTGACTTTACCGAAAGAACCAAGAAGATGAATCCCTGCAGTCACGAAAGCTTTAAATCGAAATTTAACCTTTAACTCTCTAAATAAAACCAGCTAAGGCCCACTCAGCTCTCTAACTTTTTTTTTAGAAGCGACCTGGTCATTACAAATGATAGCCCAATTAAGTGACTTATTATGACGTGGACATTTCTCAGCCACTTAATCCCAATTAAAATGAGCTAATGCCAATATCAATCCTTGACTCGCTGCACTAATCCCGTATCTCAAATCTCAACACCAAACCGCTAATTTACGGTACCCTAATGCCGAGCCCAATGCTCAACCTCCACCACAGTGATTCCAAACCCCAATCTCAAAACCTCAAACCCACACAACAGTCATAAAAAAAGCCGCAAAATCGTGAACCCGCAAAAAGGTCAATCCTAAACATCGACCCCCACGTAAACTCGCAAGAGGCCCTCGACCCAAATTATTAATCCCAAACCCATAAATCCCACAGCCCCCAACCCCCCAATCACTATAAACCTTATAAGCGCAAATCGCAATTATCAATCGTCTTACCATAATTCCAAGCAGGAATCTCAAGATCCGAATAATAATTATTAATCCAAAACCCATAAATCCCACAGCCCCCAACCACCCAATCACTAACCCTTATAATGCCAATCGCAATTATCAATCGTCTTACCATAATTCCAAGCAGGAATCTCAAGATCCGAATAATAATTATTAATCCAAAACCCATAAATCCCACAGCCCCAACCCCCCAATCACTAACCCCTTATAAGCGCCAATCGCAATTATCAATCGTCTTACCATAATTCCAAGCAGGAATCTCAAGATCCGAATAATAATTATTAATCCAAAACCCATAAATCCCACAGCCCCCAACCCCCCAATCACTAACCCCTTATAAGCGCCAATCGCAATTATCAATCGTCTTACCATAATTCCAAGCAGGAATCTCAAGATCCGAATAATAATTATTAATCCAAAACCCATAAATCCCACAGCCCCCAACCCCCCAATCACTAACCCTTATAAACGCCAATCGCAATTATCAATCGTCTAGATTTGAAGCTTTCGTAACTGCAAGGATTCATATTCTTAGGTTTTTTCGGTAAAGTCACGTAGGTAAAAAAACATTAAAAAGTAAAATAAAATAAAAAATAAAAATCACGACGTTTCGGAGGCAACACAAGACGGAAGCTTGTGTTGCCTCCGAAACGTCGTGATTTTTATTTTTTATTTTATTTTAATGTTTTTTACCTACGTGACTTTACCGAAAAAACCTAAGAATATCTCAATCGTCTTACCATAATCCCAAGCAGGAATCTCCAAGTTCCGAATAAAAAGAAAACCCCTAAGCCTAACCGTGAACCCTCTATCGCAATCCTAAAAATCGCATCCCGTAATCCCAATCAGAAATCCTAATGCCCTCCCCCCAACCATGGCAAGCAATCTCAAGAGTTGCCAATCCAGAAATAAACAAACGATGTTCGTGACTTTGGCAGTGAAGCACAAACACAAACTGTGGCCTTAAAAATAAAAAATAAACTTCATATAACAGGCGACGTTTCGGGCAATGGCCCTCTTTCATGGCACGTAGAGAAGCCGCAAAAACGTTCATCCTGGAAGAAACTCTTCGTCTACGTTCTCCGTTCCACGAGTCCCCAACACGTGGACCTGGAGCCGAGCTGTTGGTCCCGGTCCGTAGTAGCTAGTCACGTGGTAACTAGTGTAGTGTAGTTACTAGTGTAGTTACTAGTGTAGTAACTACACTAGTAACTAGTGTAGCTAGCCTGGTGGTCACCACCCGGTTAACTACACCAGTCACGTGGTAACTGGTGTAGTTATCCTGGTGGTCACCACCTGGCTAACTACACCAGTCACGTGGTAACTGGTGTAGTTATCCTGGTGGTCACCACCTGGCTAACTACACCAGTCACGTGGTAACTCGTGTAGTTATCCTGGTGGTCACCACCTGGCTAACTACACCAGTCACCTGGTAACTCGTGTAGTTAGCCTGGTGGTCGTCACCACAGATTGTTATTCTGTTAAGGGGGAAAGTTGCCCCGTGTGTTGGAGTTGAATAAATGTGTTGCCTCCAATTTCGATTTAAAGCTTTCGTGACTGCAGGGATTCATCTTCTTGGTTTTTTCGGTAAAGTCACGTAGAAGGGAAGTAATAAAATAATAAAAATAAAACATAATAAAATGAAACAATTCTCACGACGTTTCGGCCACAACGCAAGCAGCCGTCCTCAGGTGAAGAATGAGACACTGCCAAGCTAGGAGCTTACATATAAGCTGGGTTGGGGGTGGGAGAAGAGCGCCTTAACAAAAAGAATGTGCATATCAAGAGGAATTTAGCATATACATGGGAAATGCGCAGGGGGCGGGGGGGCTTCAAAGTCATACCATGCCCACGCACTATGCAGGATCAAGAGCACCAAGGGGGGGTGCAGGGATTAGCATTAACAAAGGAAAGGAATGCCAATGATACGTAGCTGCAGTAACTAAACAACACCGTAGAAAACTAAAGTATAAACTACATACAAAAAACTAAAATATAAACTGCATAGCACCATCAGTATACTTACTATACTCTACAATAAGCTGAGTTACTAACAGCAAGTAATACATTACAATTCTACGTCGTAAAAGTTGGACAAAATAGAATACAACAACAAAATTCAAGAACTACTCAACGATGGCAGCTATACAAAAATAAAAAGAGACCCCACCAACAGCCTTGTCACTAAAACCAACAATATCATTTCTGATTCAACCGCTTTATTTGATCAGACCAAACAGTTCTCGTTGAAACCTTCTGCAGCCAGGCCACCAAGATTATACGGCTTAACAAAGATACATAAAGAAGATACACCTCTTCGTCCCATTGTCTCTACTATCAACTCCCCCACCTATAAATTGGCTCGTTTTTTGTCTGAAATCCTACGGCCTTTCACTGGAAAAACCACCTCTGCGGTACTAAACTCTACTGACCTGGTATCGACAATCAAGGGGATTGCCCTGTCCCCAGACGACCTGCTTGTCAGTTTTGATGTGGTTTCCTTATTCACCAAGGTTCTTGTACCTGACACCATCGCAATCATTGAAGACTTGGTTCATCAGGGACTGAATGCTGGGGTACCCCCCCTGGTGAGACACTGCTTAACCAATACATACTTCACCTGGAATAAAACTTTCTACAAGCAAATTGAGGGCACCCCAATGGGCTCCCCCCTATCTCCGGTTGTAGCTAACATCTTCATGGAGAAATTTGAGACGGACGCCATCCAGACTGCCACTCTACGCCCGACCTTATGGAAGAGGTACGTAGACGACACTTTTGTCATCTGGCCACATGGCCGACCTGCTCTAGACCAATTTCTTGACCACATCAATTCCATACACCCAGCCATCAGATTCACCATGGAAGTCGAAAAAGATGGCAAGCTACCCTTTTTGGATGTCCTAATCAAAAGGAGACCTGATGGTTCAATGAGCCACTCTGTCTACAGGAAATCCACCCATACGGACGCTTATCTAAAACCGGATTCCCACCACCATCCATCCCAGAAGAATTCCCTCATCAAGACTCTATATCATAGAGCCCAATGCATATCCGACCATGAACACATTTCCAGTGAACTCAAACACGTACGCCAAGCTCTTAAGGCTAATGGTTACTCCGACTACACAATCTGCAAAGCCATCTCTCCAACCATCAAGAAGGATCCTGTTGAGGAGCCTTTCAAGACCATCACCTTACCTTACATTGCTGGGGTCACAAAAAAGATCTCCAAAATCCTGATTAAACACAAGATCCAGGTCCGATTCAACACAGTACATAAAATCCGTGATCTGGTACCGTCTGTAAAAGATGTGGTTCCAGACATACAGCACCCTGGTGTCTACAAACTAAGTTGCCTCTGTGGTAGCAGTTACATTGGACAAACCAAACGACATGTCTCGGACCGCATCCGTGAACATAAAGCTGACCTGAAACACGGTAGGACAAACACCTCAGCCGTGGCAGATCACTGTTACAACTCAGTGGGCTCACATGACATTGACTTCTCCAAGACAGAGGTTCTCTGCAAGCCACCTGGCTATCATGAGAGATTCGTTCATGAGGCGATCCACATATACAAACATAGAGACAATTTTAATCGAGAAGATGGATTCTGGCTTAGCAATCATTGGAAGGACGTAATAAACCATTTTGATACACATTAGGGTAGGTAGAATAATACATAGTGTTATGTTGAAATGTGGTTTATTGCAATACAGTATATAATTTAATGCTGGGTTTATCTATGGCAGTATATAGTACGGTATATGCTCGGTTGATGTAAGAGAATAAAGTTTAGATGGAAGCATATTATATAACTTTTACGACGTAGAATTGTAATGTATTACTTGCTGTTAGTAACTCAGCTTATTGTAGAGTATAGTAAGTATACTGATGGTGCTATGCAGTTTATATTTTAGTTTTTTGTATGTAGTTTATACTTTAGTTTTCTACGGTGTTGTTTAGTAACTGCAGTTACATATCATTGGCATTCCTTTCCTTTGTTAATGCTAATCCCTGCACCCCCCCTTGGTGCTCTTGATCCTGCATAGTGCGTGGGCATGGTATGACTTTGAAGCCCCCCCGCCCCCTGCGCATTTCCCATGTATATGCTAAATTCCTCTTGATATGCACATTCTTTTTGTTAAGGCGCTCTTCTCCCACCCCCAACCCAGCTTATATGTAAGCTCCTAGCTTGGATTGTCTCATTCTTCACCTGAGGACGGCTGCTTGCGTTGTGGCCGAAACGTCGTGAGAATTGTTTCATTTTATTATGTTTTATTTTTATTATTTTATTACTTCCCTTCTACGTGACTTTACCGAAAAAAACAAGAAGGTGTTGCCTCCAAGTCTACGTCTGCGACTCAGTAGAACTCACCACACTTACACGACATTGCAATCTATTCCTCAAATCCCGAAAGCTAATCGCGACGCTCAGAAGCCACCTCGAAACCCGAAAGCTCTCTCCCCCGATTCCAAACCCCAGCCTCAAATCCCAGACGGCAACTTGAACCGCGAGCTCGATGCCCGGGACCACCGGGAACCTCCGGCGAGCTCGCGGGTTCTGCGAATCCTCCGGACGTCTCCCCCCTGTCTCTCTCTCTCTGCCCGCTGCCCTGCGGTCCCACGCCGAGTGACCACAGCAGCAGCAGCAGCAGCCACGGTGGTGGTGGCAGCAGCAGCAGCAGGCGGGGAGACTCCGCAGGAACTGAGACTTTGCAGGGATTTTTTTTTGCTCAAATACGCAACGAATTGTAAACGCAACAGCTGACGGTGGCGTGGTGGTGGTGTTGTGGTGGTGGTGTTGTGGTGGTGGTGTTGTGGTGGTGGTGTTGTGGTGGTGGTGTTGTGGTGGTGTTGTGGTGGTGGTGTTGTGGTGGTGGCATGGTAGTGGTGGCACGGTGATAGTGGCACGGTGGTGGTAGTGTGGTGGTGGTGTGGTGGTGGTGGCATGGTCGTGGTGTAATAGTGGTGGCATGGTCGTGGTGGCACGGTGATAGTGGCACGGTGGTGGCGTGGTGGTGGTAGTGTGGTGGTGGTCTGGTGGTGGTGTAGTAGTGGTGGCATGGTAGTGGTGGCACGGTGATAGTGGCACCGTGGTGGTAGTGTGGTGGTGGTAGTGTGGTGGCGCGGTGTTGGCATGGTGGTGGTGTGATGGATACGATCAGGGCTATAGTTATGACTATGCCTCGGGTTATGGTTAGGGGTATGGCGAGCGGTATGCGTACGTCTAGAGTTGGTACACTTCAGGGTAGGGTCATGCTTAAGACACAGGGGTTCAGATAGGTGCAGAGGTACTCGGGTTAGCGATGCGGTTAGCAGCGTAACATTGCTACGGCCAGAGGCTTGGGGCAGGGTGAGGGATAGGGGTTAGAGGCAGGGGTAGATGCGCTGCTAAGATCTAGGGGTCAGCGTTCAGGGGCGACGGTTACATATTGGCAAGGGCGCAGTCGTTGTTGTTAAAGTGTTGGGGTTAAGATGGCAGGGGTCAAACGGACAGCGCTAGCTCGGGGTTAGGCGTGCAGGTGGAGGTTGGGGTGACGTCATTTGGGTTCGGCGAAGTTGGGTGGAAGCGTGAAGGTTTGGGTTCGGAGAACAGTTGGGGTAAAGCTGGAGGGAAATTTGTGGCAGTTTGGGTAGAGTTAGGGGGTACAGTAGGGTACAGTTAGGGGTACAGTTGGGGTGCAGTTAGGGGTACAGTTGGGGTACAGTTAGGGGTACAGTTAGGGGGTACAGTTGGGGTACAGTTGGGGCAGTTAGTGGTACAGTAGGGTACAGTTAGGGGTACAGTTGGGGTGGAGTTAGGGGTACAGTTGGGGTACAGTTGGGGCAGTTAGTGGTACAGTAGGGTACAGTTAGGGGTACAGTTGGGGTGGAGTTAGGGGTACAGTTGGGGTACAGTTGGGGCAGTTAGTGGTACAGTAGGGTACAGTTAGGGGTACAGTTGGGGTGGAGTTAGGGGTACAGTTGG
>NC_136165.1:3086989-3211989 GCF_965212315.1 Lampetra planeri
TGTAGCCTTAACAGACTGTAGGGGCAAGTGCTGTTAGCGAGCACCTATGAAGGCCGGCACGGTACACGAGGGGGTGGGTGGCCAACACCACGCCCGGCCGCCTTTGTCTCCCCAGTGGCGATGTTTACACACCGCACCAGGTACTCATTTGAGGCTGAGTCGACCTAGGGGAGGCCCAGAACCGAACTCGGTTCGCCGGCTTCGTAGCACAGCGCGCTAACTGCTACACTACCACACACACACACGCAGGTGTACTGTACACACGCAGGTGTACTGTACACACGCACATGTGTACTGTACACACGCACATGTGTACTGTACACACACAGGTGTACTGTACATACACACAGGTGTACTGTACATACACACAGGTGTACTGTATATACACACAGGTGTACTGTATATATACACACATGTGTACTGTATATATACACACACACAGGTGTACTGTATATACACAGGTGTACTGTATACACACAGGTGTACTGTATACACGCAGGTGTACTGTACACACGCACAGGTGTACTGTACACACGCACAGGTGTACTGTACACACGCACATGTGTACTGTACACACGCACATGTGTACTGTACACACGCACATGTGTACTGTACACACACAGGTGTACTGTATACAAAAACGAAGAAATCAACCTCCCACAGTGTAGCCTTCACAGACTGCTGGGGCAAGTGTGGGGTTAGCGAGCGCCTATTAAGGGGGGGGGGGAACACTCCCCTCTCCTTACACATCCATCTCTCCCTGTACCCCCCCCCCCTCTCTCTACAACTCCATCCCCCCCCCTCCTCCACCCCCCCCTCCTCCATCCCCCCCCCTCCATCCCCCCCCTCCATCTCCCCTCACCCCCCTCTCTGTATGACTCCATCCCCTTAACCCGTCTCCCCCCCTCCATCTCTCCTCGATCCAATGTCAACAAACTCCCCTCCACTCTACTCTCCATCCGCTTTGTCGAATCTCCTCCCCCCCCCATCTCCCCCCCGCATGACTCTCTCCCCCCACTCCCCATCTCCCCCCCCCCCCCCACGACTCCCCCCCCCCCACGACTCTCTCCACCTCCCCCCACCCCCATCTCCCCACCCCCCCCCCACGACTCCCCCCCCCCACGACTCTCTCCACCTCCCCCCACCCCCCATCTCCCCACCCCCCCCCCACGACTCCCCCCCCCACAACCCCCCCTCCCCACGGCTCTCCCCCCCCACCCCCATCTCCCCCCCCCCCACGACTCTCCCCCCACCCCCCTCCCCCCCCTTCTCCCCCCCCCCCACGACTCTCTCCCCCCACCCCCATCTCCCCCCACCCCCTTATCCACCCCCCCACGACTCCCCCCCCCACAACTCCCCCCCCCCCCCCCACGACTCCCCCCCCCCACGACCCCCCCCCCCCACGACTCCCCCCCCCCCCACGACTCCCCCCCCCCCCCACGACCCCCCCCCCCCACCAATCTCATTGCCGCAGACTCCGCCGGAGTCAGGAAACAGAAACGAAAACGCCGAAGAGCCAGACAAAGACAAAGGTCCCCCGTGTAGCCTTTGACCGTCTGTCGGGGCAAGTGCCAGTTGGCGATGAGAGCACCTATGAAGGCCGGCACGACACACGAGGGGGTGGGTGGCACAGCACCACGCCCGGCCGCCTTTGTCTCCCCAGTGGCGATGTTTACACACCGCACCAGGTACTCATTTGAGGCTGAGTCGACCTACGGGAGGCCCCAGGACCGGTTCAGATAATCGTCACTGGGCGTTGGCCATGGGCGAAAATCGAACTCGGGTCGCCAGGTTCGTAGCGCAGCGTAGCGCTAACCGCTCCACCACCGCTCCCCGCACGATGTAAGTTCAACAAAACAAAGATCCCCCGTATAGCTCTACCAGACTGTCGGGGCAAGTGCTGTTAGCGAGCACCTATGAAGGCCGGCACGGCACACGAGGGGGTGGGGTGGCCAGCACCACGCCCGACCGCCTTTGTCTCCCCAGTGGCGATATTCACACACCGCACCAGGTACTCATTTGAGGCTGAGTCGACCTAGAGGATGAGGCCCCAGGACCGGTCCACGTTGGCCGTGAGTGGGAATCGAACTTGAGCGACCGGGGTTCGTAGCGCTAACAGCTCTGTATGTTCAACACACACACACACACCCTCTTGGTTCTTTCGGTAAAGTCACGTAGAAGGAAAATAATAAAATAATAAAAATAAAACATAATAAAATTATTCTCACGACGTTTCGGCCACAACGCAAGCAGCCGTCCTCAGGTGGAGAGCAGGTCTGTCGAGGAGACAGAGTCATTCAGACTCATTCAGACGCTGTCTCCCAGACAGACCTGTTCTCCACCTGAAGACGGCTGCTTGCGTTGTGGCCGAAACGTCTGTTTTATTTTTCTTATTTTATTATTTCCCTTCTACGTGACTTTACCGAAAGAACCAAGAAGATGAATCCCTGCAGTCACGAAAGCTTTCAATCGACACACACACATCAAGGAAATTGACCAAACATCCGAATGTAGCCCTCCCCCCCCACCTCTCATCCCGCCGTCTCCGCTGCACCCCCCAACCTCCACTAGAAACCATCCCTGGAGACGCGGCAGAGCTTCCCTGGGTAAACAAAGGGCATTGTTTTCGCTCGAGACAATAACAGCAGCAGCGAGTGCACTCCAACACCATGTGAGACTAGGCTCTAAAGAAAGCTGTCTCGGGTGTGGACTAATCAATTTCAAGGACAGTGCATACTACAATTACTACTACAATTTACACTGGTCAACAAAATAAAAACATTTTTTTTCCGGCCTGGACTTTTGCAGCTGTTTTAGACTAATTTCAGGGTGCTGATTCCAAATCTGATCTCAGATTTGCTCTATCACATCTCATTTTTATGCTATCGGCATACCCCATTTTCATTGATTTTACCCGAAATTAACTCTGTCACTTATGATTGCAAGTTGTTGCGAGTCAGTGACTGCTTTAGTGTTAAAATACGGTGCTGTATTTTTAGGATAGTGCGTTTATAATATCACTTTATGTATATATCCACATTTATTTAATATTTTTCTACTGCAGTTTTTATTGAAAATGCAATATTTGATATCTCAAAAACCTGATGTGATAGCCAAAACTGATGCCAGATTTGGAATCAGCACCCCAAAATTACATTACAAACCGTTGGAATACCTTATGCCAAAAAACAGTGTGTTGACCAGTGTTAGCAAAGGCAGTGTAGAGGCCTCATCCAGCAGTAGAGAGGCCCTCATCCAGCAGCAGATTAACAAAAAGGGCTGTCCGTGTGGGGTTACTGAAATTTGCCGTTTAACATACACTGCGTCGTTTGTTGGGCGTGTGCTCAGCCATCATGTTATAAAATATATTTATATTATTATGGAATAATGTACACAAAGCTGCCTGTAACAGATACCGGCAGGCAGCATTTAGGGTTTAAAAATCCGCAGAAGGTCTCACGGACGGTGGCCCTCCCTCCGCGTCGCAATTTGCCCGGTGACGGGTCGATAAAATGCCACCGCGGATTTCCACTTGCGGGCGGCGTTTTTACCAAAAAGAATCCAAATTCGGGATCCGTCTGACGCGCGAAAGGCGGCACCGCGTCGTGGGGAAACCCCCCGGCCGGCGGGCATGAGTTCGACTCCGGGACACGATCAACGTCCAGTGGCGACGGACACACAGAGGACGCCTCCGATTGCGAATGTTCCGACTTTGGAACTTTCGGAGAAACGAAACAAAGCCGTATGGTCCAGTCGCCTGTTCGGACCGCGAGTCGTGGGTTCAACCGCCGCACAATAGATGGCGGTGGTGGCATCTACATCTACAGAACGTGAAAAACCAGTGGCATCTACATCTGCAGAACGTGAATAACCAGTAGCATCTACATCTGCAGAACGTGAAGAACCAGTGGCATCTACATCTGCAGAACGTGAAGAACCAGTGGCATCTACATCTGCAGAACGTGAATAACCAGTAGCATCTACATCTGCAGAACGTGAAGAACCAGTGGCATCTACATCTGCAGAACGTGAAGAACCAGTGGCATCTACATCTGCAGAACGTGAAGAACCAGTAGCATCTACATCTGCAGAACGTGAAGAACCAGTGGCATCTACATCTGCAGAACGTGAAGAACCAGTGGCATCTACATCTGCAGAACGTGAAGAACCAGTGGCATCTACATCTGCAGAACGTGAAGAACCAGTAGCATCTACATCTGCAGAACGTGAAGAACCAGTGGCATCTACATCTGCAGAACGTGAAGAACCAGTGGCATCTACATCTACAGAACGTGAAGAACCAGTGACATCTACATCTGCAGAACGTGAAGAACCAGTGGCATCTACATCTACATAACGTGAAGAACCAGTGGCATCTACATCTACAGAACGTGAAGAACCAGTAGCATCTACATCTACAGAACGTGAAGAACCAGTGGCATCTACATCTGCAGAACGTGAAGAACCAGTGGCATCTACATCTACAGAACGTGAAGAACCAGTGGCATCTACATCTACAGAACGTGAAGAACCAGTGGCATCTACATCTGCAGAACGTGAAGAACCAGTGGCATCTACATCTACAGAACGTGAAGAACCAGTGGCATCTACATCTACAGAACGTGAAGAACCAGTGACATCTACATCTGCAGAACATGAAGAACCAGTGGCATCTACATCTACAGAACGTGAAGAACCAGTGGCATCTATATCTACAGAACGTGAAGAACCAGTGGCATCTACATCTACAGAACATGAAGAACCAGTGGCATCTACATCTACAGAACGTCAAGAACCAGTGGCATCTATATCTACAGAACGTGAAAAACCAGTGGCATCTACATCTACAGAACGTGAAGAACCAGTGGCATCTACATCTACAGAACGTGAAGAACCAGTGGCATCTACATCTACAGAACGTGAAGAACCAGTGGCATCTACATCTACAGAACGTGAAGAACCAGTGGCATCTACATCTACAGAACGTGAAGAACCAGTGGCATCTACATCTGCAGAACGTGAAGACGTGACAAACCCTACTGGACGCCTGTGAGAAAGAGCTTAGAGCTCATCGGATTCCTCCTCTCGTCCAAGTCAAGGTTCTGATGATTCTGGCTGCCCGCTCCACTGCTAGCCTACCCCGTACAGCCGTCACCCCCCCCCTCCTCCCCACGTCTCCTCGCCTGCCCAAGCCCCCCCCCCAACTCGCCTTAACGCCATCCTCAAAAATCACCACCAAAAACAACAACAACAACAACACAACAACACAACATGATAATTGGTTTTTTTACCCTTCTATCTGGCAACAAAACTGACACCTTTTTTTACAAGGAGTCATGTTTGCATAGACCACAATACCTGCAGTCGTAATGGAAACAAAAAGCACAACTCTGATAATGTGCGCCTTTTGGCGTCATCTGGTCCAACACCATGTGAGACTAGGCTCTAAGGAAAGCTGTCTCGGGTGTGGACCAATCAACTTCAAGGACAGTGCATACAGAGTTATGTTTTTTGTTTGCATTATGACTGCAGGTATTGTGGTCTATGCAAACATGACTCCTTGTAAAAAGGTGTCAGTTTTGTTGCCAGATAGAAGGGTAAAAAAAGCAATTATCATATTTTTACTGGCAAATGAGGTTCCAATGGAACAACACAACAACAACACAACAACAACAACCGCTGTTCATCACGAAGTGGTGGTGGTGGTGGTGACGTCACCACGCGGGGCTTTGTGCCAGGCTAGGTACACATCGAGGGCCACGTGAAGTGTCTTACGGTTCCGCTGTTGGCTGGAGGTCACGGGACTGACCCAGCAGACCGCCGTGGGGTTGACGGACTGAGATGCGACCGGCGGATGTCACCGACTTTTTTTTATCTCCCCCTACTGTGTCGATTTGCTGCGTTTTAGCCGCCCGGCGGCTCTGCTCGTTGTTGTGAGCGTCGCTTCTCCGCACTCCACCACGAACTATACCATCACCACCACTGCATAGCAGCAACAACAAAATACTTTAACCAAAGCCCATTGTTAAATCATCATCGTCAAGTCCAATTCATCATTGTCATCATCATTATCATGAATCTATCACCAATCAACAATCTCACAATATATTGATCATGAATCATCGTCAGGCTATAGCCCTCCAGTTCCACCCCAACCACCACCACCACAGCCACCGTCACTGAATCAACATTCACACACAACTAGACCACCCATCGCATTCGCCTTTTGACACCTTCCCGTCTCTTTCACCTGAGCACACACACACACACCACGTGTACACACACACACTACGTGTACACACACACACCACGTACACACACCACGTGCACACACACACCACGTATACACACACACACACCACGTGCACACACAAAGACAGAGACAAAGATCCCCCGTATAGCCTTAACAGACTGCAGGGGCAAGTGCTGTTAGCGCGCACCTATGAAGGCCGGCACGGCACACGAGGGGGTGGGTGGCCAGCACCACGCCCGACCGCCTTTGTCTCCCCAGTGGCGAAACGCAGCTAACCGCACACGCACACACACACACCCCCCCCCCCAAGATACAAACACACACAACACTAAGTCACCCACTCGGTATAAACATCACTGACACATTCACCACCATTAAGCACACCAACACACAACTCACATCACACTTTAACGCCACACACACACCGCTAACGCACTCATTCAGCAACACTTAGAACACATAACACAGAATCAGATTATTGTATTCATACTGCAGGCATTCGATGAGCTATACAGTTCTTGTTCACCCAGATTTCCAGTCGGGGCAAGGTGTAAGAACGTCACAACAACCACAACACCAACCACACAAAGTGTAGGAGATTTCGATTTAAAGCTTTCGTGACTGCAGGGATTCATCTTCATGGTTCTTTCGGTAAAGTCACGTAGAAGGGAAATAATAAAATAATAAAAATAAAACATAATAAAATAATTCCCTTTCGATTTAAAGCTTCCTTTCGTGACTGCAGGGATTCATCTTCTTGGTTCTTTCGGTAAAGTCACGTAGAATGGAAATAATAAAAATAATAAAAATAAAACATCATAAAATAATTCTCACGAAGTTTCGGCCACAACGCAAGCAGCCGTCCTCAGGTGAAGAAGAGGTCTGTCGATAAGACTCTTATTATGTTTTATTTTTATTATTTTATTATTCCATTCTACGTGACTTTACCGAAAGAACCAAGGAAAACGTGTAGGAGAGTTAAAACAAATCACTAAAACAAATATGTACAATTAAAACTGAGCGATAGTTTAACTAACCAGGTAAAGGGCCGACTGAGTCATTACATTCTTTTTCAAAAAGCGACCCGACCACACATGACACAGCTCAAAGAAGTGGCTTATCACGTGAGAAATCTCACACAGGCCCAACACACACACATCACACACGAGAAACACCCCAAGTGTCCAACACACACACATTACACACATTACACACATCACACACCACAAGTGTCCAACACACACACATCGCTGACACATAAACCACCATTACACAGCAACACACAACACACTTGCACAATACCTACAACACTCAACACGCAACCAATGCATACACACGCAACACAAATACACACAAATACACAAACACACACATCGCGAGCAATGCGGGAGGTCCGAATTCCCCTGTCTCCCCCCTCCCCCCCCGTCTCCCCCCCCCCGTCTCCCCCCTCCCCCCCGTGTCTCCCCCCCTCCCCCCCGTGTCTCCCCCCCCCCCGCGTCTCCCCCCCCCCGTGTCTCCCCCCCTCCCCTCCCCCCGTGTCTCCCCCCCCCGCGTCTCCCCCCCCCCTGTCTCCCCCCTCCCCCCCCCCGTCTCCCCCCCCCCGTCTCCCCCCTCCCCCCCGTGTCTCCCCCCCTCCCCCCCGTGTCTCCCCCCCCCCGCGTCTCCCCCCCCCCCGTGTCTCCCCCCTCCCCCCCGTGTCTCCCCCCCACCGTGTCTCCCCCCCCCCCGTGTCTCCCCCCTCCTCCCCGTGTCTCCCCCCCGTCTCCCCCTCCCCCCCGCGTCTCCCCCCCCCCCCGTCTCCCCCCCCCGTGTCTCCCCCCCTCCTCCCCCCCACCGTGTCTCCCCCCCCCCCCCGTGTCTCCCCCTCCTCCCCGTGTCTCCCCCCCGTCTCCCCTCCCCCGCGTCTCCCCCCCCCCGTGTCTCCCCCCCTCCTCCCCGTGTCTCCCCCCTCCTCCCCGTGTCTCCCCCCCGTCTCCCCCCCCCCGTGTCTCCCCCCCCCCGTGTCTCCCCCCTCCTCTCCCGTGTCTCCCCCCTCCTCCCCCGTGTCTCCCCCCCGTCTCCCCCCCCCCCCGTGTCCTCCCCCCTCCCCCGTGTCTCCCTCCTCCCAGTGTCTCCCCCCCCCCCGTGTTTCCCCGTGTCTCCCCGTGTCTCTCTCCCCCCCCCGTGTCTCCCTCCCCCCCGTGCCCCCCCCCCCGTGTCTCCCCGTGTCTCTCTCCACCCCCCCCCCCCCCCGTGTCTCCCTCCCCCCCGTGCCCCCCCCCCGTGTCTCCCCGTGTCTCCCTTCCCCCCCGTGTCTCCCCGTGTCTCCCTTCCCCCCCGTGTCTCCCCGTGTCTCCCCTCTCCTCCCCGTGTCTCCGCCTTACCGGTCCAGCAGAGTCTAAATCGCTTGCTGCAGTTCAGTCTTTAGAGAGACTGCCCCAGACCCCGTCTCCTCCTCCTCCTCCCCCGTCTCTCTCGCCCGTGTCTCCGCTGTCTCTCGCTGTCTCCGCGTGTCTCTCGCTGTATCTCCGCCTTCGTGTCTCCGCCTTCGTGTCTCCGCTGTCTCCGCGTGTCTCTCGCGGTGTCTCCGCCTTTGTGTCTCCGCTGTCTCCCCGCTGCTTTGTCCGCGTTGTCTGCCGATGTCTCCGTGTCTCCCTCCGTCTTATCGCGTGCGCCTATGTTGTCTGTGTCTCAGACGAAGACTCTGCGTGTGTGTGTGCTTGTGTGCGTGTGTGTGTGCTTGTGTGCGTGTGTGCGTGTGTGTGTGTGCTTGTGTGCGTGTGGTCTGTGTGACTCCGTCTATGTAAGTCTGTGTGTGAGTCTGTGTGTGTGTCTGTGTGTCCTCCGCCTGTGTGTGAGTCTGTGTCTCTGCCTGTGTGTGAGTCTGTGTTTCCTCCGCTTGTGTGTGAGTCTGTGTCTCAGTCTGTGTGTGAGTCTGTGTTTCCTCCGCTTGTGTGTGAGTCTGTGTCTCAGTCTGTGTGCGAGTCTGTGTTTCCTCCGCTTGTGTGTGAGTCTGTGTGTCTCCTCCGCTTGTGTGCGAGTCTGTGTGACTTACTCTGTGTGTGTCTCCGCCTGTGTGTGAGTCTGTGTGTGAGTCTGTGTGTGTGTCTGTCTCTAGACCGTCTCCGTGTGTCCTGTCTCTGTCTGTCTCCGTGTGTCTGTCTCCGTGTGTCTGTCCCCCCGTGCTCACCACCACCACCACGACCCCCCAGGGTGTCCTCTGCCTCGCGCGGTGCTCGACCCGCTCGCTCTGTGGGTGGAGCGAGGGAAGAGGCGGCCTGGAGCGAGGGGGTGGTGGAGTTGGGAGGAGTGGGGGGGGGTGCTGGGTGTGTCACGGGGTGACACGTGTGTGTGTGTACACGTGTGTGTGTATGTACACGTGTGTGTGTGTACACGTGTGTGTACGCGTGTGTGTGTGTACACGTGTGTACGCGTGTGTGTGTGTACACGTGTGTACACGTGTGAGTGTGTACACATGTGTGTATACGTGTGTGTGTGTACACATGTGTGTGTGTACACGTGTGTGTGTGTACACACATGTGTGTGTATACACGTGTTGTGTGTACACGTGTGTACACGTGTGTGTGTGTACACGTGTGTGTGTGTACACGTGTGTACACGTGTGTGTGTGTACACGTGTGTGTGTACACGTGTGTGTGTGTACGTGTGTACACGTGTGTGTGTACACGTGTGTGTGTGTACACGTGTGTGTGTGTACACGTGTGTGTGTGTACACGTGTGTACACGTGTGTGTGTGTACACGTGTGTGTGTGTACACGTGTGTGTGTGTACGTGTGTACACGTGTGTGTGTACACGTGTGTGTGTGTACACGTGTGTGTGTGTACACGTGTGTGTGTGTACGTGTGTACACGTGTGTGTGTACACGTGTGCGTGTGTACACGTGTGTGTGTACACGTGTGTGTGTGTACACGTGTGTGTGTGTACACGTGTGTACACGTGTGTGTGTGTACACGTGTGTGTGTGTACACGTGTGTGTGTGTACGTGTGTACACGTGTGTGTGTGTACACGTGTGTGTGTGTACACGTGTGTGTGTACACGTGTGTGTGTACACGTGTGTGTGTGTACACAGGGTAACGTCGCGGTTAGCGCTACGCTGCGCTACGAACCCGGCGACCCGAGTTCGATTCCCGCTCACGGCCACCACCAGTGACGATACTTATCTGAGCCCGGTCCTGGGCCT
This sequence comes from Lampetra planeri, assembly GCF_965212315.1. NCBI lineage: Eukaryota > Metazoa > Chordata > Hyperoartia > Petromyzontiformes > Petromyzontidae > Lampetra > Lampetra planeri. The sequence goes on from NC_136165.1 coordinate 3,097,425, forward strand.
CCCCTAGGTAGACTCAGCCTCAAATGAGTACCTGGTGCGGTGTATAAACATCGCCACTGGGGAGACAAAGGCGGTCGGGCGTGGTGCTGGCCACCACACCCCCCTCGTGTGCCGTGCCCGCCTTAATATGTGCTCGCTAACAGCACTTGCCCCAGCAGTCTGTCAAGGCTATACGGGGGATCTTTATAGTTGTATGTGTAGGACGCGATTTTATCAACATTGATCAGCGTGGTGAGGTATGGTCAAACAATCCCAATGACTCACAGTGATGCTTGAAATATATACATAAATAACCAAGGTTTCATGCAATTGCCCTTATCAAGAGCACCTATTCCTATAATACATTAACATAACACTGAATAACCACGACATCAGAATGGAACATATGGCAGTGGTGATATTTCGACTTTTTTTTATCACGATAATCGTAAAAAAAACGTCCTCGCCTTTGAACGCAGGAGATCGTGGGTTCGATCCCGACCCTGACGCCTGCTGCTGTATATTTGGAGTTTTCGTGTCTCTCTCTCTCTCATCATCACGGTGGCTAGGAGATGTTAACTACCTCGCCTGGTATGCAGGAGGTCGTGGGTTCGATCCCGACCCTGACCGCCTCCTGCTGTATATTTGGAGTTTTCGTGTCTCTCTCATCATCATCATGGTGGCTAGATGTTAACTACCTCGCCTGGTATACAGGAGGTCATAGGTTCAATCTCGACTCTAATGCCTGCTGTATATTTGTAGTTTGCGTGTCTCTCTCTCTCTCCCCGTGGTCGCGTGGATTCCCCATTTTAGAATCACCATCACCACGCGTTTCGAGTATTTCGTTGCTGCTATAAATGTCTAGCGCGACGAAGACGAGTATTTGTTGTGGGCAGGTCACTTCTGAAAAAAAGATGAGCTACATAGCTCAGTGGACCTTACCTGGTCAAAATAAAAATACAATTTCATAGTTGAATAGTTTAGTTTGACAGACTGGGAGACACATAGACGCACACGGAGACTCACACAGAGACCCATAAACTCACACAGAGATACATTGACTCACACAGAGACACATAGACTCACACAGAGACACATAGACTCACACAGAGACCCATAGACTCACACAGAGACACATAGACTCACACAAAGACCCATAGACTCACACAGAGACTCATAGACTCACACAGAGACACATAGACTCACACAGAGACACATAGTCTCACACAGAGACTCATAGACTCACACAGAGACCCATAGACTCACACAGAGACCCATAGATTCACTAATAGAGCCATAGATCCACACGGAGACACATAGACTCACACAGAGACACATAGACTCACACAGAGACCCATAGATTCACACAGAGACACATAGACTCACACAGAGACCCATAGATTCACACAGAGACCCATAGACTCCCACAGAGACACATAGACTCACACAGAGACCCATAGACTCACACAGAGACACATAGACTCACACAGAGACCCATAGACTCACACAGAGACACACACAGAGACCTATAGACTCACACAGAGACTCATAGACTACAAAAAAGGTGCATTTCACCCTTCCAAGTCTTGCCGAGTCTCAGGATGCCCTGTCAGGAGGTTCCTGCCACACTGGGAGGTTTGGCCCGAGTCCAATCAATGCACTTCTCGCGTGTGGAATTTGGAAGCGTTGGAGACACCCCCCCCCACGCCCCCCCCCACATCCCCCCCCACACCCCGCCCCCCACACCCCGCCCCCCACATCCCCCCCCCACACCCCCCACACACCCCCCCACACCCCGCCCCCCACACCCCGCCCCCCACACCCTGCCCCCCACACCCCCGCCCCCCACACCCCCCCCCACACCCCGCCCCCCACAACCCGCCCCCCACACCCCCCCCCACACACCCCCCCTCCCCCCACACCCCCCCCACACCCCACCCCGCACACCCCGCCCCCCAAACCCCCCCACACCCCTCCCCCCACACCCCCCCCCACACCCCACCCCCCCACACCCCGCCTCCCCCTCCCCCCACACCCCCCCTCCCCCCACAGTGGGAAGGGGACTCACTCCCGTGCGGGGATCTTGTTGAGAAGTCTCCACGTGTCATTGTGCGAGAGGAGGGGAGGGGGGAGGGTGGGGGGGAGGAGCGGTGGCGCAGTGGTTAGAGCGCCGCGCATCGACTTCCCAGGAAACGACAATGTCACCAATCCTGCACGTGACCGGCGTGGTGAAGTATGGTCAAACTCGCCTAACCCCATTACCGACCCCACGTGGACAGGGCCTTCAAGCAGCAGTGGATTGACCGTGTCTGATGGTGGTGATCATGATGAACCCTCACATCTTCTTGGTTCTTTCGGTAAAGTCACGAAGAAGGGAAGTAATACAATAATAACAATCATTCAGACGCTGTCGCCTCGACAGACCTGGTTTTCACCTGAGGACGGCTGCTTGCGTTGTGGCCGAAACGTCGTGAGAATTGTATTTTATTATGTTCTATTTTTATTATTTTATTATTTCCCTTCTACGTGACTTTACCGAAAGAACCAAGAAGATGAATCCCTGCAGTCACGAAAGCTTTACATCGAAATTGAATTATTTTATTATGTTTTATTTTTATTATTTTATTATTTCCCTTCTACGTGACTTTACCGAAAGAACCAAGAAGATGAATCCCTGCAGTCACGAAAACTTTAAATCGAAAGACCCCTAACATCGTCACGGTGCCTGCGATGTGCGTTGCGAAGCGGTGAGCGCTACGCTGCGCTACGAAACCCGGCGGCCCGAGTTCGATTCCCTCTCACGACCAAGATTATCTGAGCCGGTTCCTGGGCCTCCCCTAGGTCGACTCAGCCTCAAATGAGTACCTCGTGCGGTGCGTAAAAGAAAAAAAACATCGCCACGAGGGAGACAAAGGCGGTCGGGCGTGGTGCTGGCCACCCACCCCCTCGTGTGTCGTGCCGGGCCTTAACATGTGCTCGCTAACAGCACTTGCCCCAACAGTCTGTTAAGGCTATCCGGGCGATATTTGTCTTTGTGCGTGTATATAGAGGTGTGTGTATGTAGATGTGTGTGTAGAGGTGTGTGTATGTAGGTATGTGTGTGTGTAGAGGAGTGTGTGTAGATGTGTGTGTATGTAGATGTGTGTGTAGAGGTGTGTGTGTGTGTAAAGGTGTGTGTATGTGTGTGTGTGTATGTAGATGTGTGTGTATGTAGATGTGTGTGTATGTAGATGTGTGTTTAGATGTGTGTGTGTAGATGTGTGTGTATGTAGATGTGTGTGTAGAGGTGTGTGTGTAGAGGTGTGTATGTAGAGGTGTGTGTGTAGATGTGTGTGTGTGTATGTATAGGTGTGTATATAGATGTGTGTGTGTGTAGATGTCTGTGTGTATATGTAGAGGTGTGTGTGTGTGTAGAGGTGTGTGTGTGTAGATGTGTGTATCTAGAGGTGTGTATGTAGATGTGTGTGTGTGTATGTAGAGGTGTGTGTGTGTGTGTAGAGGTGTGTATCTAGAGGTGTGTGTGTAGATGTGTGTGTGTATGTAGAGGTGGGTATAGACTGGGGAGGGGGGAGGGGAATTGACCGAGCCACTCCGGAAACCAGCTCGGAAAAAAAGAGTTCAGTCTGCCGCATTCATCACGCTGCCAACCAGCCGCCGTGACTCATACACAGAACTCTTCACAGCTCACACTTGTGCACAGTGATGATGGTGGTGATGGTAACAGCTGTGTGTGATGTGCATGGTGATGGTGGTGATGGTACCATAGTGTGTGTGATGTGCATGGTGATGGTGGTGATGGTGATGGTACCACAGTGTGTGTGATGTGCATGGTGATGGTGGTGATGGTAACAGCTGTGATGGTGCCATAGTGTGTGTGATGTGCATGGTGATGGTGGTGATGGTAACAGCTGTGATGTTACCATAGTGTGTGTGATGTGCATGGTGATGGTGGTGAGGGTACCACAATGTGTGTGATGTGCATGGTGATGGTGGTGATGGTAACAGCTGTGATGGTGCCATAGTGTGTGTCATGTGCATGGTGATGGTGGTGATGGTAACAGCTGTGATGGTACCACAGTGTGTGTGATGTGCATGGTGATGGTGGTGATGGTGCCATAGTGTGTGTAATGTGCATGGTGATGGTGGTGATGGTGATGTTACCATAGTGTGTGTGATGTGCATGGTGATGGCGGTGATGGTACCAGTTTGTGTGATGTGCATGGTGATGGTGGTGATGGTGACAGCTGTGATGTTACCATAGTGTGTGTGATGTGCATGGTGATGGTGGTGATGGTACCACAGTGTGTGTGATGTGCATGGTGATGGTGGTGATGGTGACAGCTGTGATGTTACCATAGTGTGTGTGATGTGCATGGTGATGGTGGTGATGGTACCACAGTGTGTGTGATGTGCATGGTGATGGTGGTGATGGTGACAGCTGTGATGTTACCATAGTGTGTGTGATGTGCATGGTGATGGCGGTGATGGTACCACAGTGTGTGTGATGTGCATGGTGATGGTGGTGATGGTAACAGCTGTGATGGTGCCATAGTGTGTGTGATGTGCATGGTGATGGTGGTGATGGGGAAGGGGAGGGGGAGGGGAGGGGAGGAGGGGAGGGGGGGTCAGAGAGGTTGAATTTGAGGGTCCGTGGGTCCACAGCGACACCTTGCCGGGGCTAGAGGCAGGAAGCACGCGGGGAGAAGTGTGTGTAGTAGTGGTAGTAGTAGTAGCTACTACTACTTATGTAGTAGTAGCTACTACTACTAACACTACTGCATGTGTAGTAGTAGCTACTACTACTACTACTTATGTAGTAGTAGCTACTTATGTAGTAGTAGCTACTTATGTAGTAGTAGCTACTACCAACCACTACATGTGTAGTAGTAGCTACTACTACTTGTGTAGTAGTAGCTACTACTACATGTATAGTAGTACTACTTATGTAGCTACTACTACATAAGTAGTAGCTACTACTGCATATGTAGTACTACTACATGTGTAGTGGTCGTGGCTACTACACATGTAGTAGTAGCTACTACTTATGAAGTAGTAGCTACATATGTAGTAGTAGCTACCACTACTTATGTAGTAGTAGCTACATATGTAGTAGTAGCTACATATGTAGTAGTAGCTACATATGAAGTAGTAGCTACATATGTAGTAGTAGCTACCACTACTTATGTAGTAGTAGCTACATATGTAGTAGTAGCTACATATGTAGTAGTAGCTACATATGTAGTAGTAGCTACCACTACTTATGTAGTAGTAGCTACATATGTAGTAGTAGCTACATATGTAGTAGTAGCTACATATGTAGTAGTAGCTACATATGTAGTAGTAGCTACCACTACTTATGTAGAGAATGCATCATATAGACGAGAGCGTGTCTTTTTTGGTTTGCATGTTTACCACAAAGTATGTGCGGTTAATACAAACAGGATTCCTTAAAAAGGGATTTTACCGAAAGAACCAAATAGTTTTTTTATTTAATGTTTTAACATCTGAACACAACTGTTTTATTTTGATATACCGAGAAGAAAGGCCCCATATTCTCAGGTTTTTTCGGTAAAGTCACGTAGGTAAAACATTAAAATTAATAAAATTAAAATATAATAAAATAAATCTAGAAAGAAAGGCACCCACATCTCTAACGCTGCATGGCCGCATGCCGAAAGCCGTTCACGATTTTGGCTGAAACTCCACTTGCAACGCACCCAGTGGCCCAAATACGGACCTCTAACTTTTTTTCAAAACTGGCTGCATGGAACAGACTTTTGACTTTTTAAACAACTTTTATTGCCGCCAGCAGCAAAAGCACTTGGAGGCGATTTCGATATGAAACACACAAAGTCACCAGCAAACAAATGAAAACAAACGCTACAAATCCACGCGCTGTGGCGCTGAAAGGACCGCGCACAATACAAAAGAAAAGTCACGTGGTTGTGGTGGTGGTTGTGGTGGTGGTTGTGGTGGTGGTGGTTGTGGTGGTGGTTGTGGTGGTGGTTGTGGTTGTGGTGGTGGTGGTTGTGGTGGTTGTGGTTGTGGTGGTTGTGGTGGTGGTTGTGGTGGTGGTTGTGGTGGTGGTTGTGGTGGTGGTTGTGGTGGTGCTTGTGGTGGTGGTTGTGGTGGTTGTGGTGGTTGTGGTTATGGTGGTGGTTGTGGTGGTGGTTGTGGTTGTGGTGGTGGTTGTGGTGGTGGTTGTGGTGTCATCGCGCACGCCACGGTGACGAGCGAGCGCTTCAGAAGGTGAACACCACGAGGGTGCCGTCCACGCTGGTACAGAGAGGGGCCTTTCCGGCTCCCCAGCGTTCGAAGAAGACGTGCACATCACCGACACGTGTGTGTCATGGAACAGAGAGAGAGAGGGGGGGGGGGGAGGGGGCGAGAGCACCCCTTGCCTCGAAACATCTGGCAGGTCTCGATTTAAAGCTTTCGTGACTGCAGGGATTCATCTCCTTGGTTCTTTCGGTAAAGTCACGTAGAAGGGAAATAATAAAATAAATGTAATAAAATAATATAATACAATCAAATAATATAATATAATATTTTTATCATGTTTTATTTTTATTACTTTATTATTTCCCTTCTACGTGACTTTACCGAAAGAACCAAGAAGATCTGGCAGGTCACCAGCATTGGTCTTAAGCAAGCCTGACTCACGTGCTTAGACATGATGACGGTGGCGGTGGTGGTGATGGTGATTCATTTGAGGTCTTAGATTGCTTGGATTGTTTCCATCAAACTCGAACCCGTGGCTTGCACCCAGGGCCCTTAGCCAAGCAACAGCAGACGGTGTTTTGGCGTTGAATCATGGACAACAACAACAACAACCCTGACCTTGTCCCGCGGGGCACCAAATGTCAAAACCGGCTTTGGAGGGACAGATACGGGAGGGAAACGAATTGTCCACTTGACGTCCTCCACAAATCGAATTCTCTCTCGTAATGGCGATCATCCCAACGAGAACCGACGCTTGTGTACAAAGTCGCCACATCATCTTCTTGGTTCTTTCGGTAAAGTCACGTAGAAGGGAAGTAATAAAATAATAAAAATAAACATAATAAGATAATATAATAATATAACATAATAAAAGAATAAAATAAAATAATAAAATAATATAATAATATTTTATTTTATTACTTCCCTTCTACGTGACTTTACCGAAAGAACCAAGAAGATGAATCCCTGCAGTCACGAAAGCTTTAAATCGCCACATCATATCAATCGCCACATCATATCAATGGGTTATTGCCCAAACAAATTGCAGACACAAACCAGAGCTAAAATGGATCGTCTACACACATACGAACGGCGTGTTGCCCACCCATCCATCCGGTTACCGTCCTGCGAAATTAAATACTTTTGAGAACAAACGTATGTTGGGAATATTATGCGTGGATTTTCGTCCCCGTAGATGTGGGAGATTGGAACGAAACTTTTTTTTTTTGCCCAAATAAACCTGATCCCGGCCACTAGAATTCGGGACGTGTGGTCAAATGTTTTTCGAGCGATCGGATCGTGGGCTCCCGGCGACTGCGAAGCTTCACCAAGACACACGGATGGAGGGACACACGGATGGAGGGACACACGGATGGAGGGACACACGGATGGAGGGACACACGGATGGAGGGACACACGGATGGAGGGACACACGGATGGAGGGACACACGGAGGGACAGATACAGGGAAGGACGCACATGTGTACAGACACACGGACAGACACACGGAGAGACTGTTGGACACACCGACACACGGACACAAGAAAACACAGACGCAACAACAGACAGATGTGCACAGACAGATACATGGACACGTACTTATTCATTTGCTTTCCCGGTAAATCCGCACCGAGTGGTAGGACTCAAGCAGCTTGCAGCGCAGCACACGGCAGATGCCTTGCGCAGCGCGACTCACGACCTCCTCTTGATACCAAGATCCAGGATGGTCATCGTGTCTATGCGCCGCTTCTCGGTGGCAGCCCCAACAGTCTGGAACGCCGTCACCCCTCTGCACATTCGCAGCATCACCTCAATCGCCTCCTTCAAGAGACACTTACAAACTCACCTCTACAAACCACGCGCTTTCGAGCGACTCTGAGCTCCGCTCCGCGCCTCCGAGTTGCGGCCATTACGTCCGCAAATTTGCGCGCGTTATAAATGTAACTCTTATACTGGTAGGAACGAAGTGAACCAGCCTACAATAGATTATATCGTCCGTCCGTCCGATGTCCGATTAGGTGTAGCAACATCGCCCCCTACTGCAAACACTTGGCAGGACTCTACAAAAACCTTTACACTCAGTGAGGCTTTCCTGGCTAAACAAGTGTAACATTCCCTTATAATTCCCTGAGATAGTTTTTAATTAAAACATTTAAATTCAAAATTAACTCACAGCGGCCTAAAGCCTACAGCTAGGCCTAAAGCCTAGAACTAGGCCTTAAACTCTCCCTTCGTATCGTACCCCCGCCATTCCATTTTATTATAGCCATTCATTTGTTCGTTCCTACCAGCCCACCCCGCAGGGACCTGTTAATTATTTAATGCACGTCCCAATATTGCCCTCGACAAAGTGGGCACCAGTGCACGTTACCGCAGAACGGGGACGGTCCAGCTCTTTGCCAAGAGGGGTCCCTGATGCTGCCGCCGATGCATTGGGCTTTTATCTAAAGAAAAACTAACATTTCAGACAATGAGTCATGTTTATTAATCACGCGGGCGGAAACCGGAGCACCCGCGTGAAAACCCCAGGCCTTGCGCAAAGGGGCAACGCTCTATCCCAGGGGTCGGGAACCTTTTTGACTGGGAGAGCCATAAAAGCCAAATATTTCTAAATATATTGCATTGAGAGCCATATAGTATTTTTAACGTATCATAAATTAAATGTCTTACTTTTAATGCGACTTCTGGTGCTGCATGGTTTTGCTGCTGGCCTTGTAGTAGTCTGGTTCGTACGTGGTGAGGTTGAGCTTCATGCAGGCGTTGAGGCCCCGTGACCCGTGAAATTTATCTTCAAAACTAATTTCTGTTTACTTTAAAATGACACAGTATTATTAAGCAATATCACAAGTATTTGAAAATCAGTTCCAAACTGATTTTTTCATTTTTTTTTCAACTCAATTGTCTGGGAGCCACATGCCGTCACCGGAAGAGCCATATATGGCTCGCGAGCCATAGGTTCCCGACCGCTGCTCGATCCCCTTACAGATGGAGACAGATGGAGATCAGTCCACCGGCTGCGCAGTGCTGCCATCTCCTGGCGAGCCATGATGCGGCTCTTACTCGTCGCCCACGGGGAGTTTCACATCTTTTTGTGGCGATCCCCCCGCCAAAACCTCCTACGCATTTCACAAGTAGTACTAATCACATACCTGCATTTCCCATAAATATGCTAAATTCTTCTTGATATGTAAATTATTTTGTCAAGGCGCCCTTCCCCCCCCCCTTCCAACCTAGCTTAAATATACGCTGCCAAGCGTGGTGGTGTTTCATTTAGTCGCTGTCTCCCCGACAGACCTGGTCTTCGCCTGAGGACGGCTGCTTGCGTTGTGGCCGAAACGTCGTGAGAATTATTTTATTATGTTTTATTTTTATTATTTTATTACTTCCCTTCTACGTGACTTTACCGAAAGAACCAAGAAGATGGATCCACCAACTCTCGCCGCCTCTACTGCTGGATTAGAGGCCACATGCACAGCCTGAGACGCACGGACGGGGAGATACACGGGACGGACGCAATAAGCAGCTTAACAGCTCGGATTAAACAAAAAAAAACTCAACGTTTGCCGAGCACTTTTAATTTAAAGTTTTATTTTATTCAATGCTTCTAATTTACGAACCAAAAACGGCCAAGATGCTTTTTTTTGTAAATGAAAAAGAACCACGGTATAAAATATAAACATTTGTAGATAAAAAAAAATAAACGCACAACGGCATACTATCAACATTTACGAAGAGATCGCAAGGTCCTCCATCCTAGCAGAGGGCAGCTTCCACCAATTCTTGCTGTATTACAAACTAACTGGCAGACTGCAAGATGCGGCGATGTCTTGCCCAAAGTACAAACGGCACCTCGAAACGGCAAGATGCAGACGTCGTGCAATATGCAAACATCCATCAGCATTTCCTGATGAACTGCATTGTGGTCCTCTCATTCCACCGAGGTTACCATGAAAATACAATTCAGCAAATTGACCCGACTGACGCGATGATTATGTTGAACTTCTTTCGCACCGTACGTAGCCAACCGTACTGATATGCGATTACACTGTGGTCATAAGTCCCAGCGAGGATGAAACTGGTCCACAGTTGTCTATCTCTGCATCGCCGCTGCCGTCTGGCGGTCACATTTATATTGACTGTAGCATGACGACAAGGGGGACCACCACAAAACTGTTCCTTCAGGAACTGCCGATGTTCTTGTGCATGACGATCAAAGGCCGGGGCGCTCTCTACACGCGTTTGCCAGTTGGCCGAAACTTGAGGTCGCGTTAGCATCTTCTTGGTTCTTTCGGTAAAGTCACGTAGAAGGAAAATAAAAAAATAATAAAAATAAAACATAATAAAATTAAATTAGAGTATTAGATAATATTATTTTATTATATAATTGTATTATGTTTTATGTTTATTATTTTATTATTTCCCTTCTACGTGACTTTACCGAAAGAACCAAGAAGACGAATCCCTGCAGTCACGAAAGCTTTCAATCGAAAAGTCGCGTTAGCAGTTCGGGCCTTTAGCCGCCCGTGCGCGTAACGAATGACGCCGTTTTCGCTGCAAGAAAAGTTGTATTTATTTATTTATTTCTACCCACGTGACTTTACCGAAAGAACCAAAGAGGAGTAAAGAAAACAATCATCGGAGACGAACGAACAAGGTCAGTGCGCACTACCTGCCGTGACACCTGGGGGTCCAGAAACACATCGTCACCGAACAAACCAAAACCAAAAAAATGGAACAAAAGCTGACGAGGGTGGGAAAATGACCGGCGTTGAGAGAGAGAGAGCTGCGCGTTTGGAATTTAACGTTCTGAGAGGGGGCGGAGGAGGAACGTACGCGTGGATTTTAAACCCGTGTGCAGGTTAAAGACGCAATTCGAGCCGCTACGGAAAAAGTGGCCTTGGGCAGGTTCACCCAAGATCCGAATATTCAAGATCCGAGCGGTGTCGACACGGCCCTCCCCCCCCCCCCCCCATTGCACGTCTCGCGACGTCACCATCGTGGGACCCGACCACAACCTCAACTCGGCCTCATCCAGGCGAGGAATTCCCCCGGCGATTGTTGACGAGATCGGTGACACGAAGGGAGGCGCCGGTGGGTCAACGAGCTTGGTGGCGGTTCGGGGCAACGCGTCAAGTTTGCGCAGCGTCGTTCACGCGAGGGCTGGAAATCCTCCGATGCGCAATTTGGAACGTGCGCGCAGCACTCGGAGGCCCGCGGAAAAAACCGCGGACGGACAGGCGGGGGAAGCAGCCAGAACCGACGCGACCAACGACCGCGCGAGCTCCGTCGTCTACCGACACTCGCCACGAATAATCCCACGCGAGTGATCCGCGGACAATTTTTGCCAAAAGGTCGGACTGCAACGCCAACGCCGCCGCCGCCGCCACGAAAGCCGTCGCGGGATTTTTCAACGTCCGCCGTGAGGCGGGCGGCGCCGGCGTTTTAAACAGCCGGCACACGCCGCGGTAATAACCGGGGCGGCCGGTCGGGATTCGAAACCGCCGTCGGGATTTCCCCCGCACGCCACCCGGATGAGCATGGTTGGCCACACGTACGGTGCGAAAGAAGTTCCAACACACAACGTGCGTACGACGAGCGACCCTCCAATGCCGAGGGATGAGGTCGGCTAAGCCCAGGAGTTCAGTGGGAGAAGTGAAGGAGCCGGGGTGGGTGAGACCATGGGAATGAGCGTTGGATGCTGGTGAGAGGAGGCTAGGAAAACGCGGGGGTGGTGCCGAGGATCTGGGGATGGGCGGGGCGGGGCGGGGGGGCAACCAGGCCGTTGCCATGGCACCCCCTCATCTGTATGGGTGGGGGTTGCTGCGTCTGTACGGGTTGAAACGGTCGTCACGGTGATAGGAGCCGCGTCCCCCCTCTCCGTGCCGCGCCCAGCCTCCGTCGGAGCCCTCGCCGCGCCGGCCATCGCGGTCACGCCTGGGGTAGGTAGGAGGGGGCGAGATAACGAGGAGTTGATGTTGTGCGTGCGCGCATGTACGTTCAACTTCTTTCGCACCGTACGTGGTTAATCGTGCTAATGGGAGGTGCAGGGTAAGGACAAAAAAACAAACACAAAAAGCAGTTAAGAAGAAATGCATTTTCAATTTAGATTTAAAAGTGCCGATCATTCCATCATCTACATTTTGCATTTTTTATGTTGACGACGGAATGATCATGGGTTTACACCCAAGAAATGACGATAAGGTGGTGGTGGTGGTGATGAGCCAATGATGAGACAATAATGAGATGGTGATGACGATGGCGAGACAAAGATGATAGAACGGCGATGTTGGCGATTGTGGATATACGATGAAATGATGACGGTAACGACATGGCGGCGGTGGCGGTGACGTGCGTGGCCAATCGTGCTAATGGGAGGTGCAAGGTAAGGACAAAAAAACAAACACAAAAAGCAGTTAAAAAGAAATGCATTCTCAATCTAGATTTAAAAGTGCCGATCATTCCATCATCGACATTTTGCGTTTTTTATGTTGACGGAATGATCATGGGATTACACCCAAGAAATGACGATAAGGTGGTGGTGGTGGTGGTGATGAGCCAATGATGAGACAACAATGAGATGTTGATGACGATGGTGAGACAAAGATGATAGAACGGCGATGTTCGCGATTGTGGATATACGATGGAATGATGACGGTAACGGCGTGACGGCGGCGGCGGTGACGCTGCGTCCGATGGCTAAATGAGGAAACGTTAACGATGACGTGCGAGGCTCTGACCGGTCAAACCGGCGATCGTTGCGACCGCCTCGCGACCTCCAGTTCCACACGACGGGCGGCAACTCCGCCGGGCGGCTGAGAAATTCTTGGAAGTCCTTGTCCTCCGCGGTGAAGCGATGGGCGAACAGACGATTGTAATCGTCGTCGCAACCCGCGTCTCCCTCCCCGTCCTCATCCTCTTTATTTTCCTTCTCCGCCTCTTCGCTCCTCTCCACCTGCTCCTCCTCATTCTCCTCACCTTGAATCGCCTCTTTCACCGCTTCCATTTCTGTCGTCGTCTCTGAGCTCCGCTGCTCTGCCACGTTTGCGCCTGGCGAGGTTGACATTCACCTCCTGAAGTGGAAGAGGTGAGAGCATCGCAAAATAGGTTTTGTCATTTTCCGCCCACCATCGCCCCCCCCGTCACCCATGTTGTCCTCTCAAAGTAGCGTCACGAGATAATTTCGGTAAAGTCACGTAGGTTCCACCTGAAGACGGAAGTTTGTGTTGCCTCCAAAACGTCGTGATTTTTCTTAAATCCTTTATATTAAGTTTGCTTGCTTGCTTAGGACCGTGCAAATCTTTCGGTCGTTTTTTAACCCACTTCCCGTGATCCAATCGAGCTGACATTTTCCACACAGACTCGTTGTGCGTGACAATTAATGTTCGTGAAATTTTTTTTCCAAAATTTTACACTTTTTAGGACAAAAATATTATATTTAATTACCAATTGCTTACTGGTGCAATGCAATCATCTGACCCATAGGTGGCAGCCATCTCAAGCCAGAGGACGAGAGGACTCTAGCCGCCACGCATATAAAGGATTTATAGTGAAAAACTTTGTTTTTACTGGTTATACTTATTTTATTTTTTATTTTTATTAATTTTATGTTTTTACCTACGTGACTTTACCGAAAAAAACCTAAGAATATGAATCTTTGCAGTCACGAAAGCTTCAAATCTAGAACGAGATGATTTATCCATTCCAAACTCGCGCAGAAACGTGCAACTCAACGGGAACGTGGGACCGGGTCCCAGAGAGCTACCTCCTGAGAGCCCATCAAGTGACCTCTGGTCTGCACAGGAGAGAGTTTTCTTGCTTGCTCTGCCATGAGAGTAATGTTCGTGGCATTAAAAAAAGAAATTTAAACCTCGGCGCAGAAATTAAAACAAATTAAATGTAATGATGACATCACCCTGCTGCTGCTGCTCTATATAAGAACGGGAGACAGAGCAGAGCCTCACCATTCTGGCGAATTACCCGATGATGCTGGATGCAATTACCAGCGAAACGTCGTACTACTCAAATTGCAAATGTTGTGGTTTCACGCTTCAACACACCGGTGGGCTAAAGCAGTGAACTAATTGTCTTTTATCAACGTGACACTTTTTTACTGATTGGCCGTGTTGGGTGGTGGAAGGTTACGACACATTTATAAATAACGCGATCTAAACCCAGAAACGTTGATTATGAATAATATTGGTCGCGAAAGCCTGCTACGTGTTAAACTAAATTAAATGTGGCACCACATTTAATTAGATTTATTTTGGTGCAGTCATTGGTGACTGGGTTGAGAATCATTTAACTCACTGCACTTGAGTCATCTGAGCAAGCCAATTTGTTGACAATCTCAGCATGTAACAACGCACAGATTAATCAATTATGATACATGAATCTAAAGATTGATCATTACAATCTATATTCATTACGTGCCAATGTACATTTAGACTAATGGGGAAAATGGGGAAATTACAGACAGGAATAATTATATGAACAAAACAAGCCAAACAAAACATATTGAATATAACTGCGACTCTGAATAGTAAGACCGAATTTCTGGGGCAGGATTGGCAGTGGTGAAATATGTTGCATGACAACGAGGAACTAATAGACCTACACCGAAACCTAAAGACACACACACCCATAGACTTACACTGGGGACCACAGACGCATAGCGACCAACAGCCACAGAGACCCATAGATTTGCAGAGCCCTATAGACACAAAGACTTACGAGAAGAAACCACTGGCACATACGAGACCAACAGACTCGCACGGAAACGCATACTTAACAGAGGAGCACACTCACACAGAGATACACTGAGAAATGGAATGCACTGCCAGTTGGTTCCTGCATCAGCGGTGAGTCTCCTGATGATGGGCACACCCAGCCCACGCAGCTTCCCAGCGGAACTGGTCTGGTGGGTGCCCAACGGGCATGGAATCGATTGAGTTGCCAAATGAATTAATTTTTTTTCGCAATTCAAGATTGATTTTTTATTAAATCCTTTATATTAAGTTCGCTTGCTTGCTTACGACCGTGCAAATCTTTCGGTCGTTTTTTAACCCACTTCCCGTGATCCAATCGAGCTGACATTTTCCACACAGACTCGTTGTGCGTGACAATTAATGTTCGTGAAATTTTTTTCCAAAATTTTACACTTTTTAGGACAAAAATATTATATTTAATTACCAATTGCTTAATGGTGCAATGCAATCATCTGACCCATAGCTGGCAGCCATCTCAAGCCAGAGGACGAGAGGACTCTAGCCGCCTCGCATATAAAGGATTTATAGTGAAAAACTTTGTTTTTACGGGTTATACTTGTTTTGTATGTGCTTTCGTCTTGTTTTTTTTGTACGTACAGTTTTGGGTCACTCAATTAGCCCGAGGTGCATCTCTACAACTACTTATGCCATCCTAGCAGAATGTTCTTCCCTGGAGGGGGCATTTGGCCTACTCTTCCACACTCGCCACGACGTTTTGGGTGGACAGACGTGGTGGGTCGTTTTAAGGAACTTGCACCCACCGTTTCAAATTTTGCGCCGAAATGTTTAATTGAAGAGGCGATCTCTGGCTTGCAAGTTCAGTGTGCGAACTGTCCCACCGAGGCAGCGTCCATACATTCTAGATTTGAAGCTTTCGTGACTGAAAGGATTCATATTCTTAGGTTTTTTCGGTAAAGTCACGTAGGTAAAACATTTAAATTAATAAAAGTAAAATAAAATAAAAATCACGACGTTTCGGAGGCAACACAAGCTTCTGTCGTGGCTGTGACGGTTCCACCTGAAGACGGAAGCTTGTGTTGCCTCCGAAACGTCGTGATTTTTATTTTATTAATTTTAATGTTTTACCTACGTGACTTTACCGAAAAAACCTAAGAATAAGCGTCCATACATTTTAACTTATTTTGGCATATATAGTTAATTGCAATTAAAACATTTTTTTAAACCATCGAACCTGGCAGTGCTGCAAGCTGGTTCGTGAACCGGTCTGTAATTATGAACACCAGCCATAACCATCAGCCATCATTAGTTATCAACGCCAGTGATCAACACCGCTATCAATAACCATCAAAGCATCCATCCATCACCATCGGCATGTGTTCTGGGCCGATAAATCGAGTATCAACCACCACGAACAACATCTGATTGTAATGGAACGACTTTCCTCCCATCTCGGGCCACAGTAAATGTGGAACGTCCAGCACAGATTCCGAGCAAGGGAATACATTACGGACACTTGTTTTAAACACACAACAACATGCAGCAAAAAAGTCCCAAGACCCCGACCCTCGGTATTGGCCTCGGGCCGTGCCGGGCGCGGCCACTAAATCCCGGCAGCGCTGACAGGCGAGGCAGGCTTCACACTAGGCCGCTCGTTTTTTTTTCTCGTTTTGCGGGAATGGGGGGGGGGTATTTTCTCCCACAGCCGCAAATTTGGGCTCTTATGCATCCCCTGGGGCCATGGGACTCCCGTAAACATCCTAGGGAGACACAGGGACGACACGAGGAGACGGAGACTCACTTACTACGGCAGGAGAATGGAAGCACTTTTGACCCCGGAGCGTCACGCGATGCGATCAATGACGTGATGAAACATGGATGATGACGTAATAAGGGTAGTTCAGTTCATGACGTCATTTAGCAAATGGTAACACGCGAATGGAACGTCACGCGATGCGATCAATGACGTGATGAAACATGGATGATGACGTAATAAGGGTAGTTCAGTTCATGACGTCATTTAGCAAATGGTAACACGCGAATGAAACGTCACGCGATGCGATCAATGACGTAATAAAACATAGATAATGACGTGTTGGGGCCGTCCATAAATGAAGTCACGCACCAAGGGGGGGAGGGGGGTCAGACATAGAAAGTCTATGGGGCAATGTTAAGAGATAGGGAACCGGTTCCCATAGAAAGTCTATAGGGCCATGTTAAGAGATAGGGAACCGGTTCCCATAGAAGTCTATGGGGCAATGTTAAGAGATAGGGAACCGGTTCCCATAGAAAGTCTATGGGGCCATGTTAAGAGATTGGGAACCGGTTCCCATAGAAAGTCTATGGGGCAATGTTAAGAGATAGGGAACCGGTTCCCATAGAAAGTCTATGGGGCAATGTTAAGAGATGGGGAACCGGTTCCCATAGAAAGTCTATGGGCCAATGTTAAGAGATAGGGGACCGGTTCCTATAGAAAGTCTATGGGGCAATGTTAAGAGATAGGGGACCGGTTCCCATAGAAAGTCTATGGGGCCATGTTAAGAGATAGGGAACCGGTTCCCATAGAAAGTCTATGGGGCAATGTTAAGGGATAGGGAACCGGTTCCCATAGAAAGTCTATGGGGCAATGTTAAGAGATAGGGGACCGGTTCCCATAGAAAGTCTATGGGGCAATGTTAAGAGATAGGGAACCGGTTCCCATAGAAAGTCTATGGGGCAATGTTAAGAGATAGGGAACCGGTTCCCATAGAAAGTCTATGGGGCCATGTTAAGAGATAGGGGACCGGTTCCCATAGAAAGTCTATGGGGCCATGTTAAGAGATAGGGAACCGGTTCCCATAGAAAGTCTATGGGGCTATGTCAAGAGATAGGGAACCGGTTCCCATAGAAAGTCTATGGGGCAATGTTAAGAGATAGGGAACCGGTTCCCATAGAAAGTCTATGGGGCAATGTTAAGAGATAGGGAACCGGTTCCCATAGAAAGTCTATGGGGCCATGTTAAGAGATGGGGAACCGGTTCCCATAGAAAGTCTATGGGGCAATGTTAAGAGATAGGGAACCGGTTCCCATAGAAAGTCTATGGGGCCATGTTAAGAGATAGGGGACCGGTTCCCATAGAAAGTTTATGGGGCCATGTTAAGAGATAGGGAACCGGTTCCCATAGAAAGTCTATGGGGCTATGTCAAGAGATAGGGAACCGGTTCTCATAGAAAGTCTATGGGGCAATGTTAAGAGATTGGGAACCGGTTCCCATAGAAAGTCTATAGGGCAATGTTAAGAGATAGGGAACCGGTTCCCATAGAAAGTCTATGGGGCCATGTTAAGAGATAGGGAACCGGTTCCCATAGAAAGTCTATGGGGCAATGTTAAGAGATTGGGAACCGGTTCCCATAGAAAGTCTATAGGGCAATGTTAAGAGATAGGGAACCGGTTCCCATAGAAAGTCTATGGGGCCATGTTAAGAGATAGGGAACCGGTTCCCATAGAAAGTCTATGGGGCCATGTTAAGAGATTGGGAACCGGTTCCCATAGAAAGTCTATGGGGCAATGTTAAGAGATAGGGAACCGGTTCCCATAGAAAGTCTATGGGGCAATGTTAAGAGATGGGGAACCGGTTCCCATAGAAAGTCTATGGGCCAATGTTAAGAGATAGGGGACCGGTTCCTATAGAAAGTCTATGGGGCAATGTTAAGAGATAGGGAACCGGTTCCCATAAGAAGTCTATGGGGCAATGTTAAGAGATAGGGAACCGGTTTCCATAGAAAGTCTATGGGGCAATGTTAAGAGATAGGGGACCGGTTCCCATAGAAAGTCTATGGGGCCATGTTAAGAGATAGGGAACCGGTTCCCATAGAAAGTCTATGGGGCTATGTCAAGAGATAGGGAACCGGTTCCCATAGAAAGTCTATGGGGCCATGTTAAGAGATAGGGGACCGGTTCCCATAGAAAGTCTATGGGGCAATGTTAAGAGATAGGGAACCGGTTCCCATAGAAAGTCTATGGGGCCATGTTAAGAGATGGGGAACCGGTTCCCATAGAAAGTCTATGGGGCAATGTTAAGAGATAGGGAACCGGTTCCCATAGAAAGTCTATGGGGCCATGTTAAGAGATAGGGGACCGGTTCCCATAGAAAGTTTATGGGGCCATGTTAAGAGATAGGGAACCGGTTCCCATAGAAAGTCTATGGGGCTATGTCAAGAGATAGGGAACCGGTTCCCATAGAAAGTCTATGGGGCAATGTTAAGAGATTGGGAACCGGTTCCCATAGAAAGTCTATAGGGCAATGTTAAGAGATAGGGAACCGGTTCCCATAGAAAGTCTATGGGGCCATGTTAAGAGATAGGGAACCGGTTCCCATAGAAAGTCTATGGGGCAATGTTAAGAGGTAGGGAACCGGTTCCCTATCTATTAACATGGGCCAATGTTAAGAGATAGGGAACCGGTTCCAATAGAAAGTCTATGGGGCAATGTTAAGAAATACGGAACCGGTTCCCAAAGAATACGTCTTCCAGAAGTTCGAAAGACGTCTTCCTAATCTTCCGGAAGCTAACTTCATCTTCCGGAAGACGAGGAAGCAGTCTTCCGGTATAAATAAAAAACGACCGGAAGACCGAACGGGAGTCTCGCGAGACTTGGCCCACGCTGCGCGCAATCGAATTGAAAGGCCTCTTGCACGGGGTCAGCGACTTTTCCTAAACGAAACCCCCGAATCGTGGAGGCGTTCAGTCAGAGCGCTGTAAAGAAACGACCTCGCGATGGTGAAGCTGACGGCGGAGCTGATCGAGCAGGCGGCGCAGTTCACGAACCCCGTGCGCGACCGGGAACTGGACCTCAGAGGTGACGGCGGGGGGGGTGGCTAGGCGACGGCAGGCTTCTCGCGAAAGCCAAGGCCCGCGGTTTTTATCATTAATTTTGTGTTTACTTGTTAAAGAAAAGTGCGGGTTTGAAGTGTTTTTTTCGATAGAATAACGCTGTGGAGGAGGTGTGCTGTTGTTTTTAAAGTGTGCAATTGTTTCGGGGGTTGATTTGTTTTTTTTTTGTTTAAAGTAGCCGCTCGCAGTGGCGTGAGCGTTGTCGTGCGTTCGCGGTTTTTCGGCCACGTGGAGTTTCACTTGGCAATCGTAGACGGCTGTGGGTGTTGTTAATCCACTGCTGGATAAAACGCCGGCCGTGTCGATAGTGGTGGTGGTGGTGGGGGAGGTGGTTCACATACTTCACCGCGCTGGTCGCTACGGTTTGGTGGAGCAGGACTCAACAGATTATCTCTCTCGCCAACGATGTTCGCCGTGTCCGGGAATCGAACTTGCCCGAGTTCTTCGATGGCCACTGATGTTGAGCCGTGAGCGAGTATCAAACGGGGTAGGCCAGAACGCCACGGTGGCTATGAGATGTTAACTACCTCGCCTGGTGTGCAGGAGGTCGTGGGTTCGATCTCGATGCCTGCTGTGTATTTGGAGTTTGCGTGTCTCTCTATCATCACGGTGGCTAGGAGATGTTAACTACCTCGCCTGGTGTGCAGGGGGTCGTGGGTTCGATCTCGATGCCTGCTGTGTATTTGGAGTTTGCGTGTCTCTCTATCATCACGGTGGCTAGGAGATGTTGACTACCTCGCCTGGTGTGCAGGAGGTCGTGGGTTCGATCTCGATGCCTGCTGTGTATTTGGAGTTTGCGTGTCTCTCTCTCATCATCATCACGGTGGCTAGGAGATGTTAACTACCTCGCCTGGTGTGCAGGAGGTCGTGGGTTCGATCTCGATGCCTGCTGTGTATTTGGAGTTTGCGTGTCTCTCTCTCATCATCATCACGGTGGCTAGGAGATGTTAACTACCTCGCCTGGTGTGCAGGAGGTCGTGGGTTCGATCTCGATGCCTGCTGTGTATTTGGAGTTTGCGTGTCTCTCTCTCATCATCATCACGGTGGCTATGAGATGTTAACTACCTCGCCTGGTGTGCAGGAGGTCGTGGGTTCGATCTCGATGCCTGCTGTGTATTTGGAGTTTGCGTGTCTCTCTATCATCACGGTGGCAAGGAGATGTTGACTACCTCGCCTGGTGTGCAGGAGGTCGTGGGTTCGATCTCGATGCCTGCTGTGTATTTGGAGTTTGCGTGTCTCTCTCTCATCATCATCACGGTGGCTATGAGATGTTAACTACCTCGCCTGGTGTGCAGGAGGTCGTGGGTTCGATCTCGATGCCTGCTGTGTATTTGGAGTTTGCGTGTCTCTCTATCATCACGGTGGCAAGGAGATGTTGACTACCTCGCCTGGTGTGCAGGAGGTCGTGGGTTCGATCTCGATGCCTGCTGTGTATTTGGAGTTTGCGTGTCTCTCTCTCATCATCATCACGGTGGCTAGGAGATGTTAACTACCTCGCCTGGTGTGCAGGAGGTCGTGGGTTCGATCTCGATGCCTGCTGTGTATTTGGAGTTTGCGTGTCTCTCTCTCATCATCATCACGGTGGCTAGGAGATGTTAACTACCTCGCCTGGTGTGCAGGAGGTCGTGGGTTCGATCTCGATGCCTGCTGTGTATTTGGAGTTTGCGTGTCTCTCTCTCATCATCATCATCACGGTGGCTAGGAGATGTTAACTACCTCGCCTGGTGTGCAGGAGGTCGTGGGTTCGATGTCGACCCTGATGCCTGCTGCTGTGTATTTGGAGTTTGCGTGTCTCTCTATCATCATCATCACGGTGGCTATGAGATGTTAACTACCTCGCCTGGTGTGCAGGAGGTCGTGAGTTCGATGTCGACCCTGATGCCTGCTGCTGTGTATTTGGAGTTTGCGTGTCTCCCTCTCTCATCATCATCACGGTGGCTAGGAGATGTTAACTACCTCGCCTGGTGTGCAGGAGGTCGTGGGTTCGATGTCGACCCTGCTGCCTGCTGCTGTGTATTTGGAGTTTGCGTGTCTCCCTCTCTCATCATCATCACGGTGGCTATGAGATGTTAACTACCTCGCCTGGTGTGCAGGAGGTCGTGGGTTCGATGTCGACCCTGCTGCCTGCTGCTGTGTATTTGGAGTTTGCGTGTCTCTCTATCATCACGGTGGCTAGGAGATGTTAACTACCTCGCCTGGTGTGCAGGAGGTCGTGGGTTCGATCTCGACCCTGATGCCTGCTGTGTATTTGGAGTTTGCGTGTCTCTCTATCATCACGGTGGCTAGGAGATGTTAACTACCTCGCCTGGTGTGCAGGGGGTCGTGGGTTCGATCTCGATGCCTGCTGTGTATTTGGAGTTTGCGTGTCTCTCATCATCATCACGGTGGCTAGGAGATGTTAACTACCTCGCCTGGTGTGCAGGAGGTCGTGGGTTCAATCTCGATGCCTGCTGTGTATTTGGAGTTTGCGTGTCTCTCTCTCATCATCATCACGGTGGCTAGGAGATGTTAACTACCTCGCCTGGTGTGCAGGAGGTCGTGGGTTCGATCTCGATGCCTGCTGTGTATTTGGAGTTTGCGTGTCTCTCTCTCATCACGGTGGCTAGGAGATGTTAACTACCTCGCCTGGTGTGCAGGAGGTCGTGGGTTCGATCTCGATGCCTGCTGTGTATTTGGAGTTTGCGTGTCTCCCTCTCTCATCATCATCACGGTGGCTAGGAGATGTTAACTACCTCGCCTGGTGTGCAGGAGGTCGTGGGTTCGATCTCGATGCCTGCTGTGTATTTGGAGTTTGCGTGTCTCCC
Source organism: Lampetra planeri (assembly GCF_965212315.1). NCBI lineage: Eukaryota > Metazoa > Chordata > Hyperoartia > Petromyzontiformes > Petromyzontidae > Lampetra > Lampetra planeri. The sequence continues at coordinate 3,120,023 of NC_136165.1, forward strand.
TCTCTCATCATCATCACGGTGGCTAGGAGATGTTAACTACCTCGCCTGGTGTGCAGGAGGTCGTGGGTTCGATCTCGATGCCTGCTGTGTATTTGGAGTTTGCGTGTCTCCCTCTCTCATCATCATCACGGTGGCTAGGAGATGTTAACTACCTCGCCTGGTGTGCAGGAGGTCGTGGGTTCGATCTCGATGCCTGCTGTGTATTTGGAGTTTGCGTGTCTCTCTCTCATCATCATCACGGTGGCTAGGAGATGTTAACTACCTCGCCTGGTGTGCAGGAGGTCGTGGGTTCGATCTCGATGCCTGCTGTGTATTTGGAGTTTGCGTGTCTCTCTCTCATCATCATCACGGTGGCTAGGAGATGTTAACTACCTTGCCTGGTGTGCAGGAGGTCGTGGGTTCGATCCCCACCCTGACGCCTGCTGCTGTATATTTGGAGTTTGCGTGTCTCCCTCTCTCATCATCATCACGGTGGCTATGAGATGTTAACTACCTCGCCTGGTGTGCAGGAGGTCGTGGGTTCGATCTCGATGCCTGCTGTGTATTTGGAGTTTGCGTGTCTCTCTCTCATCATCATCACGGTGGCTAGGAGATGTTAACTACCTCGCCTGGTGTGCAGGAGGTCGTGGGTTCGATCCCCACCCTGACGCCTGCTGCTGTATATTTGGAGTTTGCGTGTCTCCCTCTCTCATCATCATCACGGTGGCTAGGAGATGTTAACTACCTCGCCTGGTGTGCAGGAGGTCGTGGGTTCGATCCCCACCCTGACGCCTGCTGCTGTATATTTTTAGTTTGCGTCTCCTTCTCTCCCCGTGGTCCCGTTGATTTTTGTCAGGGTCCTCCCGTCCACATTGAGAATTAACACACGTTTAGAGTATGTGGATCCTATACTTGTTTAAATGTATTTCTAACTACGTGGCTTTACCGAAAGAACCAAAGAGTAAGGCTGTCTCTGCTTAATGCAGACATAATTCCTTGCTAAAGGTTTCTATTCCGAATATCGTTAACACCTGTTTTATTTCCAGAAAGGTCAAAACCTAATTCTTATATTATGTTTGTATTATGATGGTCCTGTTGATAACGGCGTGTGAGGAGGAGTCGAGCCTTGCTGTTGGTGATGCTGATGGCGGTGGTGGTGATTTGCTTGTTGACGGGGGTGTTTGTGGTGTTGATATGCGTCCTGAAGATGATAGAGGTTATTGTTATGTGGGAGCGGTGGTGCAGCGGTTAGCGCGCTGCGCTACGAACCTGGCCACACGAGTTCGATTCCCGCTCAGGGCCAACACCAGTGACGATTATCTGAACCGATCCTGGGCCTCCCTTAGGTCGACTCGGCCTCAAATTAGTACCTGGTGCGGTGTGTATACATCGCCACTGGGGAGACAAAGGCGACCGGGCGTGGTGTTGGCCACCCACCGCCTCGTGTGCCGTGCCGGCCTTTATAGGTGCTCGCTAACAGCACTTGCCCCTACAGTCTGTTAAGGCTACACGGGGGATCTTTGATTGTTATAATAGAAGTGGTGTTGACGATTATGGTCTTGATGCGATGGTTATGGGATGCTGCCATGGCAGTATTGCTTGGATCACTGGACTCGCAATACGGACGCCGCCGGATCTCTCTGCGCGGCAGCCAAAACAATGGTCCAAGTTCCTTAAATCCTCCTCCCCGACTCTTTGTCGACCCAGGGAGTGGAAATTGATGCTTGACAGTTTGTCGATTGGAAGGTGCCATACGTTCGGGCAGAGTGTGGGTATTCCCACCGCTTCCAAAACTTGACCAGCGTGGAAGAGTAGGCCAAATACCACCGTCTTGTGTCCAGTCCCGAGGGGGGGGGAGGGGGCACTCATAGGCAGTGTGCCACATTGTCGCTTGCTGCATCCACAGTGTGGCACGGTTGCGTTCGCCCCAGGTGTGTAGGTTGGCCGCACTTTGGCGTTACTGAAAAGGGAGTGATTAATTTGAGGCAATGTCTGTAATGTGATGTTAGTGGTGACGTTAACGTGGTGTGACATTGCTTGTGTTGGCGGTAATAATAACACGATGTTATTTACGAAGGTGATTATTTGTAAGGTGCTTTTTATGCAGTACTGATGGCGGTAACAGTGAAAAGTTGGTGGTGAGGATTGTGGCGATTTGTGATGCTGATGAATGTAATTATGATGGCGATGCAAGTGGTTGTGGTGAGAAGGGTGATCAAAGTGAATTCGGTTACTCTGTTGATAGCAATGATGCCTAATAATCATTGCAGTGATGATGGTGGCGGTGGTGTTGTGGTGAGGAGGGTTGTGTAATATTGATGCTAAAGGTGCTTAACCCTTGACCCCTAGGCTATAAGATCCCGGTGATCGAAAACCTTGGAGCGACTCTGGATCAGTTCGACACCATCGACCTCTCGGACAATGAGATCCGCAAGATTGACGGATTCCCTCTGCTCAGGAGGCTCAAGTCACTTATCATTAACAACAACCGTGTGTGGTAGGGACTTACACACACAGATACACACAGCTACAGATAAATACAGATACATACACACAGACACACACCGCTACAGATACATACACACACCGCTACAGATACATACACACACAGATACGCACCGCTACGGATAAATACACACCGCTACAGATACATACACACACAGATACACACAGCGCTACAGATAAATACACACAGATACACACAGCGCTACAGATACATACACACACAGATACACACAGCGCTACAGATACATACACACACAGATGCACACAGCGCTACAGATAAATACACACACAGATACACACCGATACAGATACATACACACACAGATACAGATAAATACACACACAGCTACAGATACATACACACGGATACACACCGCTACAGACAAATACACAGATACAGCTACAGATAAATACACACACAGCTAGAGATACATACATACAGATACATACACATACAGATAATACACACACAGATACACACAACTACAGATAACTACGCACGCACAGATTCACAGATACACACACACACCGATATGAAAATAAAGACGTTTGATTCCATGCCATGACCAACGTTAGTGGCAAGTGGCGCGTAAACAATTAATTCCTGGGCCTTCCCGAAACCGAATCGTTCTCAAACAAGTACCAGATGCACACAGCGTCAGCACTCGGGAAACGGGGAAGGCTGCGTGCAGTGCTGACTACTTCACAATGAGTACCTGTAACTCGGCAATGACGAGATGATGGTTGGTGGGTCACACGAATATTGAACACGTTCCTTCAGAGTGGGCAGGTAGGAACTTGGTTGGACAGCGCATTCGTGCATGACAGACAGACAAATAATCCCTGGTGGGCAGTGTGGAACCTGTTGTTCCTCCTACCTGTGTACAAGATAACTTGACTTGAGGCAGCCAGCCAGGCAGCCAGGCAGCCAGGCAGCCAGGCAGCCAGGCAGCCAGGCAGGCAGCCAGCCAGGCAGCCAGGCAGCCAGCCAGGCAGCCAGCCAGGCAGCCAGCCAGGCAGCCAGGCAGCCAGCCCCCTTAACTATCGGCCCCCTCCCCCTTGCTTAGGCACCTCCCCTTACCCCCCCCCCCCTCCCTTAGGCACCTCCCCTGACCCCCCCCCCATATCCTTAGGCCCCTCCCCTGACCCCCCCCCCATATCCTTAGGCCCCTCCCCTGACCCCCCCCATATCCTTAGGCCCCTCCCCTGACCCCCCCCCCATATCCTTAGGCCCCTCCCCTGACCCCCCCCCCCCATATCCTTAGGCCCCTCCCCTGACCCCCCCCCATATCCTTAGGCCCCTCCCCTGACCCCCCCCCCATATCCTTAGGCCCCTCCCCTGACCCCCCCTCCCTTAGGCTACTCCGCTGACCCCCCCCTCCCTTAGGCCCCTCCCCTGACCACCCCCCCCCCCCATATCTTTATGCCCCTCCCCTGACCCCCCCCCATATCCTTAGGCCCCTCCCCTGACCACCCCCCCCCCCCCCATATCTTTAGGCCCCTCCCCTGATCCCCCTTCGCTTAGGCCCCTCCCCTGACCCCTCCTCCCTTAGGCACCTCCCCTCTCCGTACCCGGCAGTAGGTCTCCACCAATCAAAGTGTGTATTATATATATATTTATGCACGACAGACAGACAAAAAATCCCTGGTGGGCAGTGTGGAGCATTGTTCCTACCTGTATAAACTTCCCTTCCCGTGGGTGTCGAGGTGAAATACCCTGGCTCGCCAGGACAGGGCGGTACAGCAGAGTGTGGATTATTATTCTTCGTCTGTTCCGTCTTGTGTGATAACAGGTCCCTGCGGGGTGGGCTGGTAGGAACGAACAAATACGATACGAAGGGAGAGTTTGAGGCCTAGTTCTAGGCTTTAGGCCTAGCTGTAGGCTTTAGGCCGCTGTGAGTTAATTTTTAATTTAAATGTTTTAATTAAAAACTATCTCAGGGAATTATAAGGGAACGTTACACTTGTTTAGCCAGGAAAGCCTCAATGAGTCTAAAGGTTTTTGTAGGGTCCTGCCAAGTGTTTGCAGTAGGGGGCGATGTTGCTACACCTAATCGGACATCGGACGGACGGACGATATAATCTATTGAAGGCTGGTTCACTTCGTTCCTACCAGTATATGAGTATTGCTCTAAACGTGTGTGGGGTTTTCTCCTGGCGTTCCGGATTCCTCGCACATGTATGAACACTCATTAATTGGCTTTGAAACATTTAAATGTACCTGCACCTCCATTCTAGATTTGAAAATATTGATGCAGTAATTTTAGCTGTGACGGTCCCACCTGATGACGGAGACTTGTGTTGCCTCCGAAATGTCGTGATTTATAATTTTATTTTATTTCCATTATTACTTTTATTAACTTTTAATTTTATTTTTACCTACGTGACTTTACCGAAAAAACCTAAGAGTTTGTTTGCACCTCCATGTTTTTCGATTGTGCAGCGTTGTTGTTTGATTGAATTGCGCTTTTTAAAATTCCTTATTGTTATTGTAACTGCATGGCAATAGCACTTGCCTGAACAGTCTTAAAGGGCTTAATGGTGGATCTGTTTCTCTCCGTGTGTTTGTCTGTTTCTTCCCTGTCCGCGCGTGCAGCCGTTTTTCTGAGAGCCTGGATCAAAGTCTGCCAAGCCTCAACGAGCTCATCCTTACAAACAACAACCTACAGGAGCTGGTGAGATGCCATCCGTTAAACCCACGCTATCCACGACGGTTTTGACCCCAACCCCTGACCCCCAACCCATCACCCGAGGCCTCCCCCCACGGAGTGATAATTGTGGGAGTTGCTTGACATATTTTCACCGCGGGGTCGGTGAGGTGGGCCTAGTGGTTGGCACGCTGCAGTCTTGTTTATGCAACCGGAGTTTGATTCCCGGCCATGACTTTTCACCCTCGGTGGCGAACGATATCTGACCCCACTCCGGGACTTGGCGTGCAACTCCGTTTGAAATGAGAGTACCTTTTACCTCTTACCGTATTCTCCAAGGTTGTGAGATGCTCCGGCAAATCAGACGCAGCCCAAATGTTTTTGTCTCTAAACAAACATGTAATACGTAGCATTCTTCAAATAGTATGACGTCTCGGTGAGGCGGGAAACACGGGTGTTTAATAGAGATTCGTGATATATAGAGTGAACAACTGAGAATATGGTGTAACACATTCCTGCGGAGGGAGCTGGTAGGAACGTTGGGTTGCTCGGTCAATGGCCAGGGTCAACGGCGGCGTGGTGTGTTCCGCAAATATGCCCGACTGTGAGGGCGGGCACAAGCCGGCGTGAGTAGGTTAAACGTTGAGTTTTATAAGGGCACCACGGGGTGACCAGCCCCTCGCCACCCAGCCCCACCCCTCCCACCCCCCACCCAGCCACACACCCCACCCTCCCCACCCAGCCCCTCCCCACCCAGCCCCTCCCCACCCAGCCCCTCCCAGCACCTCCCCTCCCAGCTCCTCCCCACCCAGCCCCTCCCCACCCAGCCCCTCCCCACCCAGCCCCTCCCCACCCAGCCCCACCCTCCCCACCCAGCCCCTCCCCACCCAGCCCCTCCCCTCCCACCCCCCACCCAGCCCCTCCCCACCCTCCCCTCCCCACCCAGCCCCTCCCTGCACGACGGACACAATAATCCCCTGTGGGCTGGTGTAACCAGGAGGTTCCTGCCAGTAAAATGCAGTACCACGTAGAGCTGCATTCCAAAAGATGATGATGATGGACATGGTACTTGAAAATGGGGAAAGATGTCTTCTGGAAGATTATTGGGAATAGCCAAGTTAAACCGTGTCTCCTGGAAAATCACATATTGCGATGTAAAAGCCGTCTTCCAGAAGCTGATAAAGTGGAGAGATGCATTCTGGAAGATGATTCTGATGATTCTGATGATTCTGAGTGGCTGGTGGTGTCTTCTGTCTCTAATCTTCTGTGTTCCTCTGTGGAGGAACAGTTTTTTTAGGATTCTAAGACAAACGCCCCTTAACGTTCCCTTTAATGTACATGGTGGGGGGGAGGGGGGAGGGAACTACAAGTCAATAATATGATAATTTGTCAGCAAACTTAACATTCGGGTCGCCATGCGTTTTGTTTTCCTCTCGAATCTTTTCAGACGGAACTGGACCCTCTGTCCTCCCTCAAGTCGTTACGCTTCCTCAGGTGCGTGCTCCGCTCCGTGGCCTCGTGTTGGCTGCGAACCTTCGGCCCTTCCCCCCCCCCCCCCCTGCCAACTCCCTGCCTATTGAAGTCGTCGTTGCTTTGCTGCCTTGTCCCAAGCTTGCATTTGGTGTTGACAGATCGGCAGGAATTTGTGTACTTGTTCAATTTGTACTTTTGTACTTTATTTACGTTTATTTTATTTCGGCGACTTGCTTACCTTTTCTTTCTCTTATATTTTTTGTTTATGCAACTAGCTGACCTGCCCCTACTGGACATCTGTGAAAAAGAGCCTCATCGCTCATCGGATTCCTCCAGTCTAAATAAAGATTCTGATTTTAAAGTCCAGGCTCAATATCATCCTCTTTCCCTCGGCCTATGACCGACTGCCTCTTTGTATCTGTTGTAAAAGCCCGGCGTTTCGATTGTCCGTCAACTAAATTATAAGAGGCCTCTGAACCAATATGATCAATCAAATTCTTGTTTTGTCAATGGTTTCGTGCATTATCCTGAAATACGCAATTCTCCATTTATTGAACATTTCCATCATAAAAGCCCGGCGTTCCGTTTGCACGTCAACTAAACGATAAGAGCCTTTCAGAAGGCCTGAATTGAACAGTTATAGAAAGTGGACCCCCCCCCCCCCTCCTAGATGAGATGGGTCAAAACTTGATCCAACAGGTGATCAACAATTGTTGACCCTCCACCCAAAAAATATCACTCCCCTCCCCCAAAAGCAAATGTTTTGTAGGCATACAGAAGAAGACATCGGTAGGGGCGAGGCGCCGAAAAGCCCTTCGCGGGAGCTAGAATAAGACGTCCACAGGCAGCCGCAATTCTAGCATGTTAAAATAAAACTAGTGTGCCTCATTTACCCAGGATGCCCCACGTTCCCGCGATTCCTGCTGTGTGAAACGGCGTCGCGAGACGTGGTCGATTGTAGATGCGACGCGTCAACGCGCACCTCCGATTAGCACGGTCGGCTGTGTATGGTGCGAAAGAAGTTTCAACACACGTACACACGTCCTGCAGTTGCATTCATCTTCTTGGTTCTTTCGGTAAAGTCACGTAGAATGGAAATAATGAACTAATGAAAAATAAAACATAATAAAATAATTCTCACGACGTTTCGGCCACAACGCAAGCAGCCGTCCTCAGGTGAAGAACAGGTCTGTCGGAAAGACAGCGTCTGAATGAAACACCACCAGGCTTGGCAGCGTATATTTAAGCTGGGTTGGAGGGGGAAGAGTGCCTTGACAAAGGAATTTGTATATCAAGAGGAATTTAGCATATTTATGGGAAATGCAGGTATGTGATTAGTACTACTTATGCCCATGCATTATGCAGGATTAGCAGCATCAAAGGGAGGGGATATGCAGTGGCATTGTAAGCGCGTGCGTGCGCGTGTGGGAATCACGGCGGCTTTGTTCATTCAGTCTACTCAGGAATCCCGTGACGACCAAGAAAAATTACCGCCTCTACACCGTCTACAAACTCCCGCAGGTCCGGGTCCTCGACTTCCAGAAGGTGAAACTCAAGGTGAGTTGGAGCGGTTCCACGTTGCCTGCGTCTCACCTTTTCTTAGTCGCTTGGTGGATTGTTGCGGTCACAGGGCCGTGAAAGATTTCGTTAGGCCTGGGGGGGGTGAGGCCTTCCTTCAAGCAGTGGATTGATCACGGCTGATGAAAACTATGTTGATGACGAGGATGAAATGATTCTAGATTAGAATTTTTTCACGACTGCAAGGATCCATACTTTTTGAGTGAGGATGACATGCCCCGTGTCGCATTCAGATTCGTGGAGCGTATGAACGAGACTGTACAGACACGTGTGACAATGCTGTTAAAAGCATCGACTCGGAACGGCAATACAAATGTGAAATTTAGATTCGAAGCTTTCGTGACTGCAGGGATTCATATTCTTGGTTCTGATGATGATTGCTTGTGTTGCAATCGAAACGTCGTGATAATTTAATTGTTTTCAATTTTTTAATTATTTTATTGTTTCCCTTCTACGTGACTTTACCGAAAGAACCAAGAATATGAAAACAAATGTTAGCGACAATGTAAACGTTCACTAAATTGGCCGATAACATCTTAATATATAGAGGGCCACAGAGCTTGGGTGGGGAGGAGATTTGGCACCGACTCACTGCCTGGCTGCTGCTGCTGCTGCCCCTTCCGCTCCACTGTGGTCAACTCTGATGCCTCTTGAGTCGTCCTCTCTCTCTCGGAGACACTGACGGCACGGCAAGTTGACGCGATTATGATGAATACAGTCGAGACAGACACGCAAGACACAAGAAGGTCAGAATGAAACGGGACGGTACAATCAAGACAGACGGACACGTACGAGACGGTGCAGAGAAGACGATGGAATGTGGTAACGCTCGTGAAGATTCGATTCGAATTCAACTTGAGCGTAAAAGTTGCCTCCTAGAGGCAACTGGGAAAAAGGGTTGCCCACAACTTTGGCGATTTGCGACCAGCGCCAAGAAGGATCAGGATCAGAATATTTATTTGTACGTGGCCGGTCAAGATGATGACCTGATTACGCTTAACGATGTCGTTGTCGCTGTCACTTATATATGATGTTTCGTGCAGCTTGAAATGTATCGTATCCGTCGATGATGCTTCTGGTGACAAACAAAACACTCGCGCGAAAGCATTTACAGAATCCGTGCGCGCTATTGTTCTTGTTTCTGTGTTTAATGGGCGACGAGAGCTCCGTGTTTTGCTCGATTCGAGCAGGAAACCACTCGACTTTGAAACGACTGTGATGGTGCACGCGTGTGTGTGTGTGTTCGTGTGCTTTTGTGTTCATGTGCGTGCGTGTTGTGTGTGCGCTGTGGCCCTGAGCCACAGGAGAGACAGGAGGCTGAGAGGTTGTTTAAGGGAAAGAAATCCGTTCTTCTCTCCACTAAGGAAGGAGTGAACACGGCAAAGACGTAAGATGCATTGACTGTCGACCATCGTCAGGCCGCCCCCCACAATCCGTGCCACCTTTTGCCACCGTGCCGCGGATCGTTCGTAGGAGGTTGCCGGGTTTCGGCAAAGTCCGACTAAAACCGGGGTTTCGATTCTTGCGTAGCGGGGCATCTGCAAAGGTAACGGGCGCCTCTAGTGTGGATCGGAGAGGCAGCTGAAGTATTTCTGCGACGTCATCTTCCCACGAAAGCTCCCCTGACGCAAGGTGGCGGCTCCGATTCTCTTTCGAGGGTTACGCGCAGAAATTACCTCCTGCGCGTCGTGACAATGTTTGGCCCCCCACAACGTCAACACGACTGGAACGTGATTGACGCCAAATCCATCAAAAGTTCAAGTTGATTTTCGGAAAGGTGGCGCTGGTAATGGGAAGCTTGCGATGGCCGTGGTTGGGCCGTGGCTGGTGAGAGGGGCAAGTCGAACACACGTGATAGTTGACGCAGAGATGGGCTCTGTCGGAGCCAACGAAATCACCGCCGGATAGATCCTTCGGTCGGTTGCAGGCGCCAGTCCGTAGCGCATAAACGAGGCCGAATTTTCCAATCTCGACCTACAAAGGGGCAGAGGTCGCAAACGGGTTTTGATTCCTTACCCGTACCCGGCCGCACCAGGGTCGCAAATGGGTACCCGTACCCGGCCAGGTACGGGTTTCCGTTCCCTACCCGTACCCTACCCGAAATGAGTGACAAACGGTTACTCACCAGTGACTCACGGCCTACCCGTACCCGTACCCGGCCGCACCAGGGTCGCAAACGGGTATCGGGTACCCGGTTGCGACCTCTGCAAAGGGACCAAAATGTACGAATCTACATCGGACGTTCGGCACGCGACGTAACCGCTCGTTACCGAGCGCGCAGGAGAGGCTAGATTGCTCCAAGCAACGGGGCGCGACGTCATTTCTAAGCAATCCGATTGGCCGTCGAAATCGTCGGGTAAAATTGTATCAGAGAGGCACAGAGCGGCGGGGGAGAATTTGCAGATTGGGCTGCGCGTGTTTAACTTTTTTTAAAGTTTTCAGGTTTAGTTTCGCTTGCCCTTCCGCGCCTTGCCACAGCCCGCCACGATCGGACATTAAACATAAAAACAGACACTACACAATTACCACAGTGCGATGCGGAAGCGAAACTTTATTTAGCCACCGAGGTTTTGGCACGATGATGCATCACGCTGCGGTGAATGGGATTTCGTACATCCGCTCCGTGACGGGTTGGGCTGCTTGCACCTTAAAACTTTGCCCGCTTTTTCAAGATCGGCGTTCTTGGAGACCTGGTTTTCAGGATCGGAGTCTCGATTAAGTGTCTCGGCCCCAGAAGGGGGCCAGCTTTTGAAGATCCGGTGTCTTGAAATGTAGCTTCAGGAAACTGTGTGTCAGGATCAATGTCTTGAAACCCACTTTAATGATCGGATTCTCGATTTGAGATTTGATTCAAGGAGGCTCGGGTTTGAGAATCCGAGTCTTGATTGAGAATTGATCCCGTAAAACCAGGGGTTCAGGATCACTGGCTCGAGACACTGGGCTCCAAGGGACGAGGCTTGTGAATTGGCGTCGTTAAAACATTTACGAGGACAGTTGCTGTGTTGGCTTCGTCTTGAGACTGCTCCTGAAAAAGTTGTCACATGTTACAAAGCTGGGAACCGCCCCCCCCCACCCCTCCTTTCTGAACCACAAATTAACCACAGCGGATTTGGATAATAAAGTTTCGCTCGGATATTAAACTTCAGCTATGAACAGATGCTACACGTGGTCATTGCCTCGGGCTGGAAAGCTGCTGACACTAAAGTGTTGACTAATTAGTTTGTTGTTGTTGTTCGTGCGCATGTCTCTCCATGCTCCCTTGGATGTCTGCGTGTGTCTTTGTTTGTCCCATTGCCTCCTTGGATGTCCGCGTGTCTCGTTATCTCCTTGCGTGTCCACACCTCTACCTCTTTTGTCCCCTTGTCCGTGTATCCTCCTGTCTCCCCATGTGTCCCCGTGTCTCCCCATTTCTCTCCCCGTCTCCGCGTGTGGCTGCGTGTCTCCCCGTGTCCTACCGTATTTTCCGGTGTCTCCCCCTTGTGTCTCCCCCGTGTGTCTCCCCCGTGTGTCTCCCCCCCCCCCCCCCCCGTGTCTCCCCCCCGTGTCTCCCCCCCCCCCCGTGTCTCCCCCCCCCCCCCCCGTGTCTCCCCCCCCGTGTCTGTGTCTCCCCCCCCGTTTCTCCCCCCCCGTGTCTCCCCCCCCGTGTCTCTCCCCCCCGTGTCTCTCCCCCCCGTGTCTCTCCCCCCCGTGTCTCTCCCCCCCGTGTCTCTCCCCCCCGTGTCTCTCCCCCCCGTGTCTCTCCCCCCCGTGTCTCCCCCCCGTGTCTCCTTTTCTCTCCCCGTCTCCGCGTGTGGCTGCGTGTCTCCCCGTGTGTCCCCGTGTCCTACCGTATTTTCCGGTGTCTCCCCCCCGTGTCTCCCCCCCGTGTCTCCCCCCCCATGTCTCCCCCCCCCGTGTCTCCCCCCCCCGTGTCTCCCCCCCCCGTGTCTCCCCCCCCGTGTCTCCCCCCCCCGTGTCTCCCCCCCCGTGTCTCCCCCCCCGTGTCTCCCCCCCCCGTGTCTCCCCCCCGTGTCTCCCCCCCCCCGTGTCTCCCCCCCCCGTGTCTCCCCCCCCCCCCCCCGTGTCTCCCCCTCGTGTCTCCCCCCCCCGTGTCTCCCCCCCCCCCGTGTCTCCCCCTCGTGTCTCCCCCGTGTGTCTCCCTCCCCCGTGTTTCCCCCTCCCCCGTGTTTCCCCCTTGTGTCTACCCCCCCCCGTGTCTACCCCCCCCCCCGTGTCTCCCTCCCCCGTGTCTCCCCCTTGTGTTTCCCCCCCCCCTCCCACCCGTGTCTCCCCGCCGCAAAGCTTCACTCCGGGTGCCGGGTTGGTGATTGAGAAGAAGAAGGCGGGACCCACGCCGGCCGAGATGGAGGCGATCAAGGTGGGCGGCCGCCGTGTTGTGCAGTTGTCGTGACGTCTCTCGTTTGTCCGGGGCGAGGGTCGCCAAGCGGGGGAGGCTCCCGCGCTGGGAATGTTTGGGGCAAGACGTTGTCGGCGGTGGAGTCGCGCTTTGTGCCGGTGATGACCAGAGTATCCGGAGACTTGCCCACCGTGAAAAATTAGCAGGGTAACACTCGGCGGTCCGCACATGCGTGTTTGCACGCGCGCGCTTGCTGTGCTGCCATCTCCTGGGCAACGCACAGTCCCGGTGGTTTTGGGAGTGTTCACAAAGTTGTGTGGTCCACCTGCCCCCTCCCCTCGCCCCTTGCAGTGCTGGATCACCGGCACAAACTACCGCACTGACGCCCTGTCGTGCAACCATGCCACTAAGCCGCACGACCGGCCGCTAAGACACACCACCACGCTACCACCCTGTTACACCACCACAGCGACACCACCGCCACACCGCCTTACTGCCACGCATCCACACGGTCACACTGCGTCACTTCCACACCACCACAATGCCACCACACTACCACGCCACACCACACCACCACCACTCCACACTACCACTACACCGCCACCACACTGCCACGCCACACCATCACCACACTACCATGCCACCACCACCACACCGCCGCCACGGTTTATGCTCCTTGACGACACCCACCCGTTGCCCTCGTGTCACCAAACACACGGCACATCTCCCCACTTCCGTCCTACGCCAGATTACAAGGAGCTGCTATAGTTTTTCTATTCTTGCTCCGCGTGGTGACCCATGGAAGCCTCGCCGACTCTTTAAGATCCTTTTCCAGGAGGGATCGTGACAATTTTGTCAAAGTAGCCAGGGACACGGGGGGCGGGGGGGAGGGGCTTGATTTACTCGCGATCGCCGTGTGTTGCGATAGAGCAAATTGCGGTGTAACTATAGATAAAGTTACCTCCCGATTCGCACGGTTGACTGCGTGTAGTGGGTCAGTACTCAGGGCGGCCGTGTGTGTATCGAGGCCCGAACCTCGAACCCGATGTTGATGGCCCTCTTCACGGTCACCCACGTGTTGAGAGTGACTGAAACGTTGGCAGATATCGACGGCGTGTGTGTGTGTGTCATCGTGCGCGCGTGTCTCTTCTCAGACTGCGATAATAAACGCGTCGTCTCTCGAGGAGGTGACGAGGCTGAAGAGCCTCCTGCAAGCCGGACACATTCCAGGCCAGGAGAAACCAACAGGTGCTGCCCACACACACACACGCGTGCCCACACACACACACGCGTGCCCACACACACACACACACGCGTGCCCACACACACACACACACGCGTGCCCACACACACCACACGCGTGCCCACACACACACACGCGTGCCCACACACACACACGCGTGCCCCACACACACACACGCGTGCCCACACACACGCGTGCCCACACACACACACGCGTGCCCACACACACACACGCGTGCCCACACACACACACGCGTGCCCACACACACACACGCGTGCCCACACACACACACGCGTGCCCACACACACACACACAACGCGTGCCCACACACACACACACGCGTGCCCACACACACACACGCGTGCCCCACACACACACACACACCCACGCGCCCACAAGACAAAGATCCCCGTATAGCCTGCGCAGACTATTGGGGCAAGTGCTGTTAGCGAGCACCTATGAAGGCCAGCACGGCACACGAGGGGGTGGGTGGCCAGCACCACGCCCGGCCGCCTTTGTCTCCCCAGTGGCGATGTTTACACACCGCACCAGGTACTCATTTGAGGCTGAGTCCATGTCCACACACACGCGCATACATGTACGCACACACGTACGCCCACACACGTGCGCACATGTATGCACGCACGCACACACGCAAATAGCCTCGTAAACATTCACTCCCCTTCTGTCATGCAATGAGCTGCCTCCGTTGGATTTGAGAATGTCCTTATTGTTGCTTCTGCCTGGCTCGTTCTCTACTGTCTCGTTCTGCCTTTTTTGCCATGTCTATTTTTGCCTGGGATGTCTTTAAGTTTTATTCCGCACTCGTGTTCTGTCATGTCTTGTCCCCCCCCCCCCCCTGTCTCGTTTGTACTGTCCTGTTCGTTTTGTCCGTCTCTTTCGTACTGCCTGTCGCATTTTCACCGTCAAGTCCTCTCATATCTCGATTTAAAGCTTTCGTGAATGCAGCATGGATTCATCTTCTTGGTTCTTTCGGTAAAGTCATCAAGTAGAAGGGAAATAATAAAGTAATAAAAATAAAACATAATAAAATACAATTCTCACGACGTTTCGGCCACAACGCAAGCAGCCGTCCTCAGGTGAAGAACAGGTCTGTCGGAAAGACAGCGTCTGAATGAACACCACCAGGCTTCGAGCGTATATTTAAGCTGGGTTGGAGGGGGGAAGAGCGCCTTGACAACGGAATTCGCATATCATTTTATTATGTTTTATTTTTATTATTTTATTATTTCCCTTCTACGTGACTTTACCGAAAGAACCAAGAAGATCCTCTCGTATACATTCGCGCCTTCTCACATGGTGTGTCTTGCCGTGTTGTTCTGTTAGTCTTAGACGTTCCACCAATCCTGTTTCCTCATATCTTGCCTCTTCTGTGCCGTCTCGTTTGGGACGGGCGACTGAGATGAGAGACGTCAGACTGGTTTAACCACTGGAGGGTCAACATCGAGATTCAAATCCGGAATCTCGGTATCTCTGGCACAGCCATTGTTAACCAGAGGTCGCAAACGGGTTTTGATTCCTTACCCGTACCCGGCCGCACCAGGGTCGCAAACGGGTAGCCGGGTATCGGGTAGGGTACGGGCATCGGGTAGGGTACGGGTATCGGGTAGGGTACGGGTAGCCGGGTATCGGGTAGGGTATCGGGTATCGGGTAGGGTACGGGTATCGGGTAGGGTACGGGCATCGGGTAGGGTACGGGCATCGGGTAGGGTACGGGCATCGGGTAGGGTACGGGCATCGGGTAGGGTACGGGCATCGGGTATCGGGTAGGGTACGGGTATCGGGTAGGGTACGGGTATCGGGTAGGGTACGGGTATCTGGTAGGGTACGGGTATCGGGTAGGGTAGCCGGGTATCGGGTAGGGTATCGGGTATCGGGTAGGGTACGGGTATCGGGTAGGGTACGGGCATCGGGTAGGGTACGGGCATCGGGTAGGGTACGGGCATCGGGTAGGGTACGGGCATCGGGTATCGGGTAGGGTACGGGTATCGGGTACCCGGTTGCGACCTCTGTTGTTAACCCACTTGGATACAGATTTAGACGCACAGGCCTTGAACTCAGGATTTTTTAGTGTTGCTGGCTCGGTGTTTTTAACACGGCCATTATGAATCTGCCGAGTTAAAGATTTAGACTCAACTTATCTAAAGTGTTTATTTTACCAGGTAAGGCCCACTGAGATATCTAAGTAGCTCATTTTCAGACGCGACCTGGCTCACAAATGATTGCTCGACAGAGTAGCCTATCATCACGTGGACATTCATAGCAGCCAAATGCTTTTAAACGCATGTTTCTAAATGTGGAGGGAAAACCTGGGAGAACGCACAAACTCCAAATACACAGCAGCAGGCGTCAGGGTCTGGATCGAACCCACGACCTCCTGTATACCAGGCGAGGTAGTTAACATCTCCCAGCCACCGTGATGATGATGAGAGAGAGAGACACGCAAACTCCTAATATACAGCAGCAGGCGTCAGGGTCGGGATCGAACCCACGACCTCCTGCGTACCAGGCGAGGTAGTTAACATTTCACCACAGAGAGAGAGACACACGCAAACTCTAAATATACAGCAGCAGGCGTCAGGGGTTGGGATCGAACCCACGACCTCCTCTAAACCAGCCACCGCGACGCCCTGGTTCAGGGCTTGAACCCAGGTCCTCTGCACCGCCGCCTCTGTGTCTCTTAACGCGCGCGCACTCGCTGTTGTGTCCGTCCGTTCAGCGGCTGCCGCCGCTAGCGCCACCACCCCCGCGGCCTCCGCCAGCGCCCAAGACGACATGGACACGGCGGCCCCCGCGGAGAGCGGAAACGGAGGCGGGGGGGACGCGGAGGAGGAGGACGCCAAGAAAGAGGAGGGGGGGGATGCCAAGAAGGAGGGAGACGCGAAGAAGGAGGAGGGGGATGCCAAGAAGGAGGGGGGGGACGCGGAGAAAGACGCCGGGAAAGATGCGGGGACGCGGAGAGAGGGAGATGGCGGCGCCAGGAACAACGGGGAGGCCGCCACCGAAACGGAGAATAAGCAGAATGGGAGTACGGAGAAAGTGCAGGATGTGGAGATGAGTGAGGGGTGAAGGTGGGGGGGGGGGGGGCAGACTGGGCTGGTCACGGGGAGGGGGAATTTCAGATGCGTTTTTTGTTTTTTAAGGATTGGTTTCGTCTCAAAAGACTCTGATCCAGGTTTTGTGTTGTTATTGTTGTCTACGTTTATTTTGAGAGAGAGCGAGAGAGAGAGACCAGGTCCGAGCAACGTTGTCTTGGAGCTTGTTTGTCAAGGTCGTTGTCTTGAGAGTGCTGGTGGCTCGAGATTGGGTTTCAGGAACCAGCGTCTCTCGGGACTGGGTTTCAAGATCCAGTTACTTGAGGCTTAGGAGGCATGAGATCAGCGTCTTGAGTTGAGACCCGGCTTCGGAGTCGGTGTCTTGAGAGAATCAACTTTTGAGAGGACAGGTTTTTAGATCAAGAGGAGTCTTTGTGAAGACTTTGCGCCTGGAATTTCTGAAGTCGGGGGATGATCTTGGGAGTTCGTATTGGCCCACGCTGTTTGGGCATCAAACCAACTTCGGGGGCCTCGCGAAATCTGCACAGGCTGGTTTCACAGTTTGCGTGGACGCGACGACCATCGTGATTTGATAAATAAAATTGTGAGAGGGAATTTTTTTTTTTAAATAAACTAAAATATATGCCGGCAAGGTTTATTGTTATTGTATTTGTTTCACATTTCGTAGTCTCTTTGCGAATGATGTTGTTGGTGAACGGTTGTGTAAAATGGTGACTGCCATTTCGATTTAAAGCTTTCGTGACTGCAGGGATTCATCTTCTCCGTTCTTTCGGTAAAGTTACGTAGAAGGGAAATAAATAAATAATAAAAATTCAACACTAAAATACAATTCTCACGACGTTTCGGCCACAATGCAAGCAGCCGTCCTCAGGTGAAGAACAGGTCTGTCGGAAAGACATTCAGACGCTGTCTTTCCGACAGACCTGCTCTTCACCTGAGGACGGCTGCTTGCGTTGTGGCCGAAACGTCGTGAGAATTATTTTATTATGTTTTATATTTTTATTATTTTATTATTTCCCTTCTACGTGACTTTACCGAAAGAACCAAGAAGATAGTGACTGCCAGTTGGAGTGCAATGTGTTGTGACCAAGGCACCCACCCACGCCACGCCACGAATAACAGCATCGACAACCGCCGTTCGCCACCAAGTGGCCCTGACGTCAATGTGGCTCTTGTGCCAGGCTAGGTGCACTTTGAGGACACGTGAAGTGTCAATGGCTCGCTGTTTGCAGGTCACGGGACAGACTTGAGGTACCGTGTGTTGACTGACCGAGATGACCGGCCCGATGCGGACCGCCTGTGCTCCCCTAATGCGTTTTGGTCCCAACCACCCCAAGCACCACGCACGTGCCCTCCTAGTCTTAATAGGCGCTCGCTAACCGTACTTGCAACAGTTGCCGAAGCCGAACGGTTATTACGTCAAACGATTAATGTGGATTTCGTTGAACCTCGGTGATGAGCGACCGGGATGAGTCCGAGAGTGACTGAGACTATTAATCTGCCAGTAGGGGGCGATGGCTGCTGCTGATGTGTAATCGCAATGGAATCGTTTGCGATGTAATTTTAGAATTTGGCAAGTCGTGGACGCTGACGCGGGCAATGAATGGCCCTTACTCTTGGCGAATGTTCGCATGTAAGTACGTTGAACTTCTTTCGCACCGTACGTGGCCAACCGCGCTAATCGGAGGTGGCCTACCATTTTTCGACTTGTGTCACGCGATTTCTCAAGTCCTTAACGGGGAAAGCAGAACCGCGTGCAGCATTCTACGGGTCGTTAACCCCGCAGTATTTTTACTAAACTATTAATTGTTTTACCAGGCAAGGTCCACTGATATATGTAGCTCGTTTTCAGAAGCGACCTGGCCACAAACGATCGCTCAACAAAGTGGCTCATCGCAT
Source organism: Lampetra planeri (assembly GCF_965212315.1). Taxonomy (NCBI): domain Eukaryota; kingdom Metazoa; phylum Chordata; class Hyperoartia; order Petromyzontiformes; family Petromyzontidae; genus Lampetra; species Lampetra planeri. Next base: position 3,138,761 of record NC_136165.1, read on the forward strand.
GGAAATTTATACAGGTAGGAACAACGGGTTCCACACTGCCCACCAGGGATTGTGTCGTGCATATGGGGAGGGGTGGGGAGGGAGGCAGGGGCTGGGTGGGGGAGGGAGGCAGGGGCTGGGTGGGGGAGGGAGGGAGGCAGGGGCTGGGTGGGGGAGGGAGGGAGGCAGGGGCTGGGTGGGGGAGGGAGGGAGGCAGGGGCTGGGTGAGGGAGGGAGGCAGGGGCTGGGTGGGGGAGGGAGGGAGGCAGGGGCTGGGTGGGGGAGGGAGGGAGGCAGGGGCTGGGTGAGGGAGGGAGGCAGGGGCTGGGTGAGGGAGGCAGGGGCTGGGTGGGGGAGGGAGGGAGGCAGGGGCTGGGTGGGTGAGGGAGGGAGGCAGGGGCTGGGTGGGTGAGGGAGGGAGGCAGGGGCTGGGTGGGTGAGGGAGGGAGGCAGGGGCTGGGTGGGTGAGGGAGGGAGGCAGGGGCTGGGTGGGGGAGGGAGGGAGGCAGGGGCTGGGTGGGGGAGGGAGGGAGGCAGGGGCTGGGTGGGGGAGGGAGGGAGGCAGGGGCTGGGTGGGGGAGGGGCTGGTCACCCCGTGGTGCCCTTATAAAACTCAACGTTTCACCTACACACTACACTATACACGACACAACACACTACACTTATACAGGTAGGAACAACAGCTTCCACACTGCCCACCAGGGATTATTTGTCTGTCGTGCACGAATGCGTTGTCCAACCAAGTTCCTACCTGCCCACTCCGAAGGAACGTTTTCTGCCAAATACTCGAAAGGCATTTTTCTTAATGTGGAAGGAAAAACTGGAGGACCCGTAGAAAAAAAAAACCACACAACCATGGGGAGAGAGGCACGCAAACTCCAAATATATAGCAGGCGTCGGGATTGAACCCACGACTTCCTGTACACAGGCGAGGTAGTTAACATCTCCTAGCCACCGTGATGATAAACACATTCCTGCGGAGGGAGCTGGTAGGAACGTTGGGTTGCTCGGTCAATGGCCAGGGTCAACGGAGGCGTGGTGTATTCCGCAAATATGCCCGACTGAGGGCGGGCACAAGCCGGCGTGAGTAGGTTAAACGTTGAGTTTTATAAGGGCACCACAGAGTGACCAGCCCCTCCCCACCCAGCCCCTCCCTGCACGACGGACGGACACAATAATCCCCTGTGGGCTGGTGGAACCAGTGGGTTCCTACCAGTATTATAGAGACGCTAACTCCAAATATACAGCAGGCGTCGGGATTGAACCCACGACTTCCTGCATACCGGGCGCATCTCACCAGCGTGGGTGCGCGCTCGTGTTTATCAACGCTCCGAGCGTGTGCGCTCGCGTGTTCAGAGCGTTGGCTCCGTGCGTGCGCCCGTGTCGATACGAAAGACGCAAGAACGCATTCGGCATTTTCTCACGTGACACTCGTTTCGCGCAAACCTCGGGACCTCCCTCCTCCCACCCCCCCAGCGCTTCGGCTATTCGCGATCATTTTTTTGTTTTTAGCACAAACTGAACGGGAGTGTAAAATCGAACCACGTGGGCTATTAGCCCCGTGGGTGGCGGTGGCGTGGGGGCTGGATCGTGTCGTGTCATGCAGTCTCTTCCCTCCCCCGTGACTCCTGTGACGACCGCCTCACGTGACGGCTATCAACCAGAGGTCGCAAACGGGTTTTGATTCCTTACCCGTACCCGGCCGCACCAGGGTCGCAAACGGGTACCCGGCCGGGTACGGGTTAGCCGGGTATCGGGTAGGGTACGGGTATCGGGTAGGGTACGGGTATCGGGTAGGGTACGGGTATCGGGTAGGGTACGGGTATCGGGTACGGTATAGGGTACGGGTATCGGGTAGCCGGGTAGGGTACGGGTACGGGTATCGGATAGGGTACGGGTATCGGGTAGGGTATCGGGTAAGGTACTGGTATCGGGTAGGGTACGGGTATCGGATAGGGTACGGGTATCGGGTAGGGTATGGCTATCGGGTAGGGTACGGGTATCGGGTAGGGTACGGCTATCGGGTAGGGTACGGGTATCGGGTAGGGTACGGGTATCGGGTAGGGTACGGGTATCGGGTGGGGTACGGGTATCGGGTAGGGTACGGGTATCGGGTAGCCGGGTATCGGGTAGGGTACGGGTATCGGGTAGGGTACGGGTATCGGGTAGGGTATGGGTAGCCGGGTATCGGGTAGGGTACGGGTATCGGGTAGGGTACGGGTATCGGGTAGGGTACGGGTAGCCGGGTATCGGGTAGGGTACGGGTATCGGGTAGGGTACGGGTATCGGGTAGGGTACGGGTATCGGGTAGCCGGGTATCGGGTAGGGTACGGGTATCGGGTAGGGTACGGCTATCGGGTAGGGTACGGGTATCGGGTAGCCGGGTATCGGGTAGGGTACGGGTATCGGGTAGGGTACGGCTATCGGGTAGGGTACGGGTATCGGGTAGGGTACGGGTAGCCGGGTATCGGGTAGGGTACGGGTATCGGGTAGGGTACGGGTATCGGGTAGCCGGGTATCGGGTAGGGTACGGGTATCGGGTAAGGTACGGGTAGCCGGGTAGGGTACGGGTATCGGGTAGGGTACGGGTATCGGGTAGGGTACGGCTATCGGGTAGGGTAAGGGTATCGGGTAGGGTACGGGTATCGGGTAGGGTACGGGTAGCCGGGTATCGGGTACGGGTAGCCGGGTATCGGGTAGGGTACGGGTATCGGGTAGGGTACGGCTATCGGGTTGGGTACGGGTATCGGGTAGGGTACGGGTAGCCGGGTATCGGGTAGGGTACGGCTATCGGGTAGGGTACGGGTATCGGGTAGGGTACGGGTATCGGGTAGGGTACGGCTATCGGGTTGGGTACGGGTATCGGGTAGGGTACGGGTAGCCGGGTATCGGGTAGGGTACGGCTATCGGGTAGGGTACGGGTAGCCGGGTATAGGGTAGGATACGGGTATCGGGTAGGGTACGGGTATCGGGTAGGGTACGGCTATCGGGTACCCGATTGCGACCTCTGCTATCAACGCAGTCGACCGGTGCCCAACGCAGTTGGCGGAGCGAGCGGCTGGCGCGCGCGTGCCGCGAGTTTTCATTCGGATGCCCCACGGCGCGCGGAGCACACGCGGTGCAAATTTGGCCGGCTCGCATTTGTGTGTGTGTGTGTCCCCTAATCTCGTAACCGTTCATTCATGCGTGTGTGCGTGTGCGCTTGTGTGTGTGTATGTGTGTGCGCACTTGCGCGTGTGTGTGCGGACTTGTGTGTGTGTGTGCGCGCGCGCGTGTGAGTGCGCGTGTGTGTGTGCACGCGTGTGTGTGCACGCGTGTGTGTGAGCGCGTGTGTGTGTGAGCGCGTGTGTGTGAGCGCGTGTGTGTGTGCGCGTGTGTGTGTGTGCACGCGTGTGTGAGCGCGTGTGTGTGTGAGCGCGTGTGTGTGTGCGCACGTGTGTATGTATGTGTGCGCACGTGTGTGTGTGTGTGTGTGCACGCGTGTGTACGTGTGTGTGTGTGCACGCGTGTGAGTGTGTGAGTGCGTGTGTGTACGTGTGTGTGTGCACACGCGTGTGTGTGAGTGCGTGTGTGTACGCAGTAGATATCTTAGACGTGGTTTGGCACAGTAGGGGGCACAGGTGGTGCATCAGCCACTCATCTCAGTCAGTCGACCCGTGGCACCTGGGTCTGCCCCGTGACCTTCCAGCGGGCGTTCGACACTTCACGTGGCCTCAACGTGCACCTAGCCTGGCACAAGCGTCGTGGTGACGTCACCGCGTTTGTTGTACGCAGTAGTGCAGCGGTTAGCGCTGCGCTGCGAACCCGGCGACCCGAGTTCGATTCCTCCTCATGGCCAACACCCAGTGACGATTATCTCAACCGGTCCTGGGCCTCCCCTAGGTCGACTCGGCCTCAAATGAGTACCTGGTGCGGTGTGTAAAAAACAACACCACTGGGGAGACAAAGGCGGCCGGACGTGGTGCTGGCCACCCACCCCCTCGTGTGCCGGTAGCCTTCATAGGTGCTACTCGCTGACAGCACTTGCCCCCACAGTCTGTTAAGCCTACACGGTGGTGGGAATCTTTGTCTTTGTGCCCGGGACCTGTCTGTGTGCCATCATCTCCTCCCATTCACTTGGCATCAGTGGACAACCCTCGGGGTTTTCGCAGGTCACGTGGTGGTTGGTGGCACCACTTAGTGGCTATTGGCGACGGCTGCTGTTGTTGTTGTTGCTGCTGTTGTCCATTTTCATTTTACTTTACAATCCATTTTACTTTAAGCCTCGCATTGATTTGAACAGCGTGGGGAAAATTTTTTTTTTGTTCTCTCCGCCTGATGAAGACCGCTTGTGTTGCGATCGAAGCGTCGTGGGTTTTTTGTTTTTATTATTTAAAATTTATGTTTATGAAAAAAAAATATTTTATTATTTAAAATTTTAATTTTATTATTTTAAATGTATTTTTATTCATTTTTTTCTTTTATTATTTACAATAAAAATGTTATTCTTTTTTTATTTAAAGCATTTTTTTTCTTTTTTTCCCTTCTACGTGACTTTACCGAAAGAACCAAGAATATTTATAATTTTTCTTTTATTGCATTTTTTTTTCTTTTTCTATTTACCGACAACAGCGTGTGAAGTATGGTCAATCGCTCCCACCACCACCATTGTTGACGTGGCGTGGGGAGGGCCTTCATCCAGCAGTGGATTAACCAAGTTGTGCAATTGACTTCGTAGTTGTATTATGATCACGAGTGTTTCGTTGTTCGTGTTCTCGAGGTGACCTCGTTCTGTGTATTTAGGGGCCGTCCATAAATGACGTCACGCACCTAAGGGGGGGGGGTCAGACATTTGTGACGATGTGTGACGAGGCGGGGGCGGTTTGAGAAATGTGACGTCACATCAAAATGCGCAACTTTAATAAAATAAAGACAACACGTTCTACTTAATTAAATAGACTTTTTAATAAATGTTTTCTCCTACAACATCAGAGTGCAGAGCCACATTAAATACGCACTACAATGACAATAGTTTAAAGCGATTTGAAGCATGTTTTATTTTCAAAATGGAAATGTTGTTTTGGGGGGGGGGGGGGGCAGAGCTTTGTGACGCCGTGTGACGAGGGGGGGGGTCAAAAATCGTCCAAAATCGCGTGACGTCATTTATGGACGGCCCCGAACTGAAAATGGCTCGGGTAGGAACGCTGAAAGAAAATGTGAACAAATCTCGGAAGAAAATGGTTTCAACACGGCACTTCGCATTGCCTGGTTCGCTATATCTCCCACACATCAAGGCAGGCCGTAATGTCTCAGTCCGCAGTAGGTCTATCAAACTGTGCGGTTTCCTGCAATAAACTTCAACACTGCACCTCCGATTAGCACGGTAGGGCTACGTACGGTGCGAAAGAAGTTCAACGTACATACTGCACATTGTCTCAACACTACCCATAGACTCAGCACTGCACATAGACTCAACACTGCCCATAGTCTCAACACTACCCATAGACTCAGCACTACCCATAGACTCAGTACTACCCATAGTCTCAACACTGCACATAGACTCAACACTACCCATAGACTCAACACTGCCCATAGACTCAACACTACCCATAGACTCAACACTACCCATAGACTCAACACTACCCATAGACTCAACACTACCCATAGACTCAACACTACCCATAGACTCAGCACTACCCATAGTCTCAACACTACCCATAGACTCAGCACTACCCATAGACTCAACACTGCACATAGACTCAACACTGCCCATAGACTCAACACTGCCCATAGACTCAACACTACCCATAGACTCAGCACTACCCATAGACTCAACACTGCCCATAGACTCAACACTGCCCATAGACTCAACACTACCCATAGACTCAACACTACCCATAGACTCAACACTGCCCATAGACTCAACACTGCCCATAGACTCAACACTACCCATAGACTCAGCACTACCCATAGTCTCAACACTACCCATAGACTCAGCACTACCCATAGACTCAACACTGCCCATAGACTCAACACTGCCCATAGACTCAACACTACCCATAGACTCAGCACTACCCATAGACTCAACACTGCCCATAGACTCAACACTGCCCATAGACTCAACACTGCCCATAGACTCAACACTACCCATAGACTCAACACTACCCATAGACTCAGCACTACCCATAGACTCAACACTACCCATAGACTCAACACTGCCCATAGACTCAACACTACCCATAGACTCAACACTGCACCTCCGACGGTTGGCTACGTACGGTGCGAAAGAAGTTCAACTTGCGTACATAGCGGATCGCAGATCTCGGTACAAATTAATTCTTGCTGCCACCCGACACACAGAGATGCAAATTCCTACCGACTGGGTCAAACCGAGACGGGTCGCAACACGGGTGGGTGGGTGAGTGGGTGGGTAGTAGTAGCTACTACATATGTAGTAGCAGCTACATATGTAGTAGTAGTAGCTACTATATATGTAGTAGCAGCTACATATGTAGTAGCTACTACATATGTAGTAGCTACTACATATGTAGTAGTAGTAGCTACTACATATGTAGTAGTAGTAATAGTACTACATATGTAGTAGTAGTAGCTACTATATATGTAGTAGTAGTAGCTACTATATATGTAGTAGCAGCTACATATGTAGTAGTAGTAGCTACTATATATGTAGTAGCAGCTACATATGTAGTAGTAGTAGCTACTACATATGTAGTAGTAGCTACATATGTAGTAGTAGTAGCTACTATATATGTAGTAGTAGCTACATATGTAGTAGTAGTAGCTACTATATATGTAGTAGTAGCTACATATGTAGTAGTAGTAGCTACTACATATGTAGTAGCAGTAGCTACATATGTAGTAGTAGCTACTTATGTAGTACTACATATGTAGCTACTACTACATATGTAGCAGCTACTACTACATATGTAGTAGCTGCTACTATTACATATGTAGCTACTTGTGCCACTACGATAATCCGGCACTGCTCGTACCAATGACCTCCTCGAGTTTCGTCAACGTAAATCGTGCCACGTGGTGCCAACGAGCGGCGTGACGACGCCGTCGAGACATCGACAGAATGGTAACAAGGCCCGTTCTATAAACAGCGCGTGCGAACACCCCTTGTTCCCGTCAATGCACTGCTGGATGAGTGAGTGCCTGCACCCCACACACCGTGTGCCTGCCATTTGGATTTCGGATCGTAACTTCACCAGCCAGGCCGTTGCGGGTTGGTGAAGATATTAGGGGGGGAGGGGTTGGTGAGGGTGACATAGACGTACACTACAACCATGGATTTTGTCCAACTGCTCACAGCGTTGCTATCTGTGCAGGATGCGTGGTGGCTGTCCCGGTGGTGGTCTCCAATGCGGTAGTGGAGCGATTATTTGAACCGGCCCTTGGGCCTCCCCTAGGTCGGCTCAGCCTCAATTGAGTTCCTGATGAGATGTGTTAACATCGCCACTGGTGGAGACAAAGGCGGCCGGGCGTGGTGTTGGCGTGCTGGCCTTGGTAGGTGCCTTGCAATCTCCACAGACTTCTTCATTACACTGGTCAACACACTTTTTTTGGTATAAGGTATTCCAACGGGTTTAAGGTAATTTTGGGGTGCTGATTCCAAATCTGGCATCAGTTTTTGTCTATCACATCAGGTTTTTGAGATATCAAATATTGCATTTTCAATAAAAACTGCAGAAGAAAAATATTAAATAAATGTGGATATCTACATAAAATGATATTATAAACACACTATCCTAAAAATACAGCACCATATTTAACACTAAAGCAGTCACTGACTCGCAACAACTTGCAATCATAAGTGACTGAGTTCATTTCGGGTAAAATCAATGAAAATGGGGTATGCCGATAGCATAAAAATGAGATGTGATAGAGCAAATCTGAGATCAGATTTAGAATCAGCACCCTGAACTTAGTCTAAAACAGCTGCAAAAGTCCAGGCCATAAAAAAATGTTTTTTTTTTGTTGACCAGCTTTCTGCCAGAGCTGCACTTTACCGGCGAGGTCTCCGTAGTACTAGAATTGTAAATGTCGTCGCGGATTTACTCTGCGACACACAACCGGTTAGTGCTGTGCGAGTAACGGATTGGCATGTTGTGCGTGACGCGACAAAACCCTTTACTAATTTAGCTGTGTCGGGGTGTTGGCGGGTTGAACGGCGCCTTTATATTTAGGCGATCAAAACCCCCAAAAAGAAAACCTACTGTGGATAATATTCGGCCGCGAAAGCCCTACGATTACGACTGCGTGTCGAAGTTTCCACTCGGTATTTAGGCGGCCGATGAAATGATGAAGCGGCTTTTGTTTTTCGCAACCCATTTATCGTTTTGACCTCCGACCTCAAGCCAGAGTTGGCCACCGATTCGGGAACTTTTCCAACGCTCCTCCGACAATCCATCATCACACAGCCGGTTGGAGCAGGAGGGAAGAGGGTGGATTGTTCATTGACAGCGAGGAATTTTGCGTGGTGCTTTTTTTGGTCGGGGCTGATGTTAAATGCCATGCTCAAGTCCCATCTAGACCCTGCGATTAGCACACGGTTAGGCTACGTACGGCGCGAAAGAAGTTCAAGGTGCGTGTACGTACGACCCTAACCTTGTCTCTCTGGCACTCACCACACCAACCAACCACTTGCTTCAAGCCCAGACCCTAACCATTACCAGCCAAGCAGAAGCAGAATCTTTATTTATCTTGGAAGAATTTGATGACCTTTGAAGTTCTTTGTCACCGATGTCCAGTCAGGGTGCGTCAGAAATCAGACACCAGGCAAACCAGACGCTGAGAGAAACCACAACCACACCAGCCAACGAAACACTGGCCCTGACCCTAACCACACCAGCCAACCAAACACTGGCCCTGACCCTAACCACACCGGCCACCAGACACTGTCCTAACCACAACCACACCAGCCAAACCAGACTCTGGCACTAACCCTAACCACACTAGCCACTCAGACACTCACCCTAACCACACCAGCCACTCAGTCACTGCCCTAACCCTAACCACACCAGCCACTAGCCCTAACCCTAACCACACTAGCCACTAGCCCTAACCCTAACCACACCAGCCACCCAGCCACTGCCCTAACCCTAACCACACCAGCCACTCACCCTAACCCTAACCACACCAGCCAACCAGCCACTAGCTCTAACCCTAACCACACCAGCCACTAGCCCTAACCCTAACCACACCAGCCACTAGCCCTAACCCTAACCACACCTGCCACTAGCCCTAACCCTAACCACACCAGCCAACCAGCCACTAGGTCTAACCCTAACCACACTAGCCCTAACCCTAACCACACCAGCCAACCAGCCACTAGCTCTAACCCTAACCACACCAGCCACTAGCCCTAACCCTAATCACACCAGCCACTAGCCCTAACCCTAACCACACCAGCCACTAGCCCTAACCCTAACCACACCAGCCAACCAGCCACTAGCTCTAACCCTAACCACACCAGCCACTAGCCCTAACCCTAACCACACCAGCCACTAGCCCTAACTCTAACCACACCAGCCACTAGCCCTAACCCTAACCACACCAGCCAACCAGCCACTAGCCCTAACCCTAACCACACCTGCCACTAGCCCTAACCCTAACCACACCAGCCAACCAGCCACTAGGTCTAACCCTAACCACACCAGCCACTAGCCCTAACCCTAACCACACCAGCCAACCAGCCACTAGCTCTAACCCTAACCACACCAGCCACTAGCCCTAACCCTAACCACACCAGCCACTAGCCCTAACCCTAACCACACCAGCCACTAGCCCTAACCCTAACCACACCAGCCAACCAGCCACTAGCTCTAACCCTAACCACACCAGCCAAACCAGACACGGAACATCTATTTCCGATCAGAACCGATCTATCTTCTCCGCCTAACCCCAAACACCCCCCCCCCCCGCCGCCCCCATTCCTCACACGCCCACCACGCGCAACCCATAACCCAGACACCTCAGGTGGCTCTCAAAAGGGCATCCTAGCACGTGTGAATACCCCCCCCTCCATAGGGTCCCAGCAGTACATTAATGATTTTGCCACGCGGTCTATTTATATCCGACGCACGTGCCTGAGGAAGGGGGCGGGGCTTCTACGTCATAGCCACGCCCAGCGGGGTGACGTCACGCCGCCGGTATAAATAGGGGACCCTCCCCTGACATTGTGCAGTTGCGTCAGGTTTAAGGCGGTTTTGTGGCTCTTAGAAGTCCTTAATTATAGCCAAGTATATAAAGTGTATACTTTAAACTTACAGCTATGAGTGAAAGTAGTAGGTAGCCTTTGCTTTAAACGTAAGCAGTGACTGTTTGCGTTTTTTTTTTAAATTGTTGTGTTAAGTGTTTTGTAAATTATTAACTTTAAATCGAAAGTTTCATACATTCTCATCATGAAGTTCATCATTGCTATTGGCGGGTAAGTGAGCGCGCCCTTCAATTTCGTCGTCTCAGGTTAACCTTGCGACGTATTGTGAAGTGTTAGCAGGTTGTCAAAGTCCGCTTGTTAATTGTAATAACTCGTACAATTTAAGTTAACACAAAGCGCGGTTATGCATTACAGTTGGCTTTCCGGCGATTCCATTAGCGCGTTTAAGTGTTTCGATACAGGAATCGACTCGGCTCACCCGCAATGTGAGGAATCGGTTAGTGGTGTAATCGAGATAAGAATCGATTCCTCTAAGGTCGCCTGCGTTATCGCGCTGGAAGTAATCGATGTCGAGATAATCGAATCGATACGAACGAGAAAGTGATTATAATTTAGCGATATTTTACCTCAAATTGTAAGCAAATAGGCGTAGCGCGGAATAGTTTTAACAGCAACAGTGTCCAAACATGTTATTGAACGTTGGCAAGTCCGTAATATTAACGCGCCGCCAAAATCGATATTGCGACATTTTGCCGCCAAATTTGAAATTGTTATCTCAAATTGGCGCCAAGCAAAGCGTGTCACTGTACAAGTTTTGACACTTGAAACCAACATTGCTGAGGGAAAACCCGACATAATACTTAGTTTCAGCGATACTCTTATACAAAGTTTACCTTCGTAGTTGTGTCTGTGTTAAAATAGCGTTAAAGGGCGAATGCGTACGTTGTGATTATATCGCTTAAATGGATGTTGTAATTCACTTTCGGTTGACGGTAATTCGGCTTATTTATCAAATAAGTTTGATATATATTCGTTATATTATACGAATATAGCGAGTGGTTATTTTTTGCTAAAATCTGTCAATTTTTGACGAGACAGTTTGATCAAATAATTTCACTTTTGATTAAATATCTATCCGAGTGAAATAGATCTTGTTTCTTTTGTGTTTAAATAAAACGTGTTTATTTTGACCAAACTAAGTGTTTCTTGAGGAAAATGTAAACGTTCTAGATTCGATAAAATACGTTTTGATCGAATAATGATTAAAACAAGGGGGGCGGGGGGGGGAATGGAGAGAGGTTTTTATTTACGTCTTATTATCTACTCTTAGGTTTTTTCGGTAAAGTCACGTAGGTAAAAATAATATAAATATAAATTACTTTATTACAAATAATAATAGAAATAAAATAGAAAAAACTATAGTAATTTTATTATTTATTTTATACCTACGTGACTTTACCGAAAACACCTAAGAGTATGAATCCTTGCAGTCACGAAAGCTTCAAATCTAGTCTTCTTATCTGTTTTAATACTTCAAAGATGCATTGCCGGTTTGCTGTTATCGTTGAATCTGTGAAATGTCTTCAAAATGCTTTCAGATGCTATATAAAATAATTTGTATTGTGCTACTTTGTTCCCCCTGTCGACAGAGTGACTAACGGGGGTAAGACGACGCTCACGAATCACCTGATGAAGGTGTTGTCCAACTGTTGCGTTGTCCACCAGGATGACTTCTTTAAGGTGGGTTACGAGAGGGGCGAGATGGGGACGAGAGGGCGATACGGACGAGGGAGACATACGGGGGACGAGAGAGAGAGACATGGGGCGAGAGAGAGACACGGGGACGAGAGAGAGAGACACGGGGACGAGAGAAGAGACACGGGGGAGAGAGAGACACGGGGGAGAGAGAGAGACACGGGGACGAGAGAGACATCACGGGGACGAGAGAGAGACAGGGGGGAGATAGAGAGACACGGGGACGAGAGAGACATCACGGGGACAAGAGAGAGACACGGGGAGAAAGAGAGAGACACGGGGAGAAAGAGAGAGACGGGGACGAGAGAGACATCACGGGGACAAGAGAGAGACACGGGGAGAAAGAGAGAGACACGGGGAGAAAGAGAGAGACACGGGGACGAGAGAGACATCACGGGGACAAGAGAGAGACACGGGGAGAAAGAGAGACACGGGGAGAAAGAGAGTGACACGGGGAGAAAGAGAGAGACACGGGGAGAAAGAGAGAGACACGGGGACGAGAGAGACATCACGGGGAGAAAGAGAGAGACACGGGGAGAAAGAGAGAGACACGGGGAGAAAGAGAGAGACACGGGGACGAAAGAGAGAGACACGGGGACGAGAGAGACATCACGGGGACAAGAGAGAGACACGGGGAGAAAGAGAGAGACACGGGGAGAAAGAGAGAGACACGGGGACGAGAGAGACATCACGGGGACAAGAGAGAGACACGGGGGACGAGAGAGACACGGGGAAGAGAGAGACATCACGGGGGACGAAAGAGAGACACGGGGGACGAGAGACGACGGAGATGGATATGAGCCCATGGGGTTGTCAGAAATATGGAACTGAAACAGGGACGTGAGACATGGGGATGACCCCATCTGTATCAGCCAGCTGTGCTGATCTCCAGTCCTCTGATCACTCAGATTTGTGAAATTTAAACATCGCCGTTTGACGTCTCTATACCGTGTCTGTCTTGTCGAGTAACATCACTCTTTCCTCGATACGACGAAGCCTTTTTTTGCGTACAGTAAAACCTTGGATTGCGAGTAACTTGGTCTGCGAGTGTTTTGCAAGACGAGCAAAATTTTAAACTAAATATTAATTTGATAAACGAGCGAGGGGTCTTGCAATACGAGTAGCACGTGTACACGCTTTGTCTGCCGAGCGTCACGTGATCACAACTGATATACGAGTGCTGTGGATTACAAACACGTTTCCGGAACGAATTATTCTCGCAATCCAAGGTTTTACTGTACCTGTTTATCCGTCACCTTTCTTTGGCATCCGTCTGTACGTATTATTGTCCGTCTCTGTGGGTCTGCTCTGCTACTCCCATCATCTGTGAAGCCACTTCTGTGCCCAGCCATCCATGTTGTCGACTCGCCACCCGACCCTCTTTGTTAAGTCCCATGCCCAAGACCATTATTTTTACATTCTTAGGTTTTTTCGGTAAAGTTACGTAGTAAAAAAAAATTAATGAAAGTAAAATAAAATAAAATCACGACGTTTCGGAGGCAACACAAGATTCCATCTTCAGGTGGAATCGTCACAGCACGATAGCTGTACTTTTATTAATTTAAATTAGTTTTTTTACGTACGTGACTTTACCGAAAAAAACCTAAGAATATGAATCCTTGCAGTCACGAAAGCTTCAAATCTAGAATCATTCTTTTTATCTTTGTCTATGACGACAATAAATATCCTCACTGTTTCGCGACAGTGTCTGGAGATGCGGTCGCATGTAGACGCTAAATATATATCCCCACCTCGTGTTGTATGCGTCTGATGGGTGTGTCTCTCTGCAGCCCCAGGACCAGATTGCCATTGGTGCGGATGGATTCAAGCAGTACGACAGTGAGTGCTTGCATATTTGCACAGCTCAAAAGGCGTGTATCAATTCGCCAATGACAATCAATTGAAGAGCCTTTAAGACCTCTAATATTATGCCCTGTTGGTCCCCTCCCCCTAATTTCTCCCTCCCCCTCATCTCCCTCTCCCCTCTTCTCCCTCGCGTGCCCTCCTTCACATCCATCTCCAACTCATCTGCCGTTCTTTCATCTCCTCCCCCTTACATCTCCCTCCTCTTTCCTCTCATCAACCCCCCCCCCCCTTAACTTCCTTAATCCATCCTTTCCCTCATCCTCCTCGCCTCCCTGACCCCCCCCCCCTTCCCCCGCCACCTTTTCACTGGGCATACACAGCCCTGGAGGCCCTGGACATGGAGGCGATGGTGGCGACGGTGCGTGCCTGGGTGGAGAACCCACACAAGTTTGCGCTGTCGCACGGCGTGGAGGCCACGGGGACTGAGATTGAGGACAAGGACACAGACTCCCGCCTGCACATCCTCATCGTCGAGGGCTTCCTACTCTACACCTACCCGTGAGTGGGGAGCTCGGGGAATCTGCGCGTGTGTCTGTGTGTGTGTGTATGTAGGGGAGCGGTGGTGCAGCGGTTAGCGCGCTGCGCTATGAACCTAGCGACCCGGGTTCGATTCCCGCTCACGGCCAACACCAGTGACGATTATCTGAACCGGTCCTGAGCCTCCCCTAGGTCGACTCAGCCTGAAATGAGTACCTTGTGTGGTGTGTAAACATCGCCACTGGGGAGACAAAGGCGGTCGGGCGTGGTGCTGGCCACCCACCCCCTCGTGTGCCGTTCTGGCCTTCATAGGTGCTCGCTAACAGCACTTGCCCCTACAGTCTGTTAAGGCTACACGGGGGATCTTTGTATGTAGGGGAGCGGTGGTGCAGCGGTTAGCGCGCTGGGCTACGAATCCGGCCACCCGAGTTCGATTCCCGCTCATGGCCAACACCAGTGACGAATAATCTTAATCTGTCCTGGGACTCCCCTAGGTCAACTCGGCCTCAAATGCGTGTATAAGAATCGCCACTGTGGACACAAAAGGTGGTTGGGTGTGGTGCTGGCCACCCGCCCTCTCGTGTGCTTGCTAACGGCACTTGCTCCAACAGTCTGTTCAGGCTATACGGGGGGTCTTTGTCTGCACGAGTGTCGTGTGATTGTTTTGTCGAGTCGCACTGCGCTATGAATCCGGCGACCCAGAGTTTGAATCCCGCTCGTGGCCAATCTCTGCGGCAAAAATCCTGGACCTATGAGCTTCCAGTTGCTTATCGGGCTCTCTGTTTGATATGGGTCACAGTAGGTCCGACTCGGCATGAAATATGGAGGCTCATTTCCTGGCAGCGATTTCAGCCGCACCACCTCTACATAACAATAGGCCCAGTCAACCATTCTACACAACAAAGACTCATTTCCTGGCAGCGATTTCAGCCGCATCACCTCTACACAACAAAAAGGCTCAGTCCCTTTTACACGCACCTTTAAATCATCTGCACCTAGTTTACACAACAAAGGCTCATTCCTAACAGCGTGCTTCAGCCGCACCGAACCTCACAAAAATAATATTCAGGGCCTACCTTGGCTCCTCCCACCCTCAACCAGTATATATACAAGGACTGTTTTCTTGGTATTTCTCTCACTTGATACAGCTATCGTGCTGTGACGGTTCCACCTGAAGACGGAAGCTTGTGTTGCCTCCGAAACGTCGTGATTTTTATTTTATTTTTTATTTAACTTTTATTAATTTTATACCTACGTGACTTTACCGGAAAAAACCTAAAAATATGAAATAACAACTTGGTGTAAGCATCAGCACTGGGGAACCAAAGACGCCTTAGGTTAGGAACTTCGAATCTTCTTAATAGACCGTGGTAGGAAAGTTTTGTCGACGTCTTAGGAAAAAAGGTTTGTGATGAGTGGGACGTGCGTAACCGGATGGAAAAGAATGGGGTAATGAATTCGCGGGTTTGGAATAGAACGTGGCAGGAGAGCGCTGTGGTTGTAATCGGGAAATGTAGGTAACACCTGAAGCCAAGACTGGTGATGGTGAAACTCTGTAAGAGACGTGCTTCAGTGTGTCTCCCTCTTGTGTCGTTCACAGGCCTCTTATGGATCTCCTTGACCAGAAGTTCTTCATCAGCATTCCTTACCAAGAGTGTAAATTGCGTCGCAGGTGATTGTCCAGTCTACCAATTCTATGATCACCTCGCACACGGGCTGCTTATCTAGTTTATGAATGCAATGTCGTCTCAGACAGCTCATTTCCTTGATCAATTATATAGCCACACACAGCCTGCTTTATTAATTCTACAATGTGGACGGCTAAATCTGTTCTACCAATTGAATTACAGACTGCTTAGCCGACTTATCTGGCCAAGTGGCTCAGTGAGCAAAGTACAAACAGAAGATTGAGAGGTCAAAATCCTGATTGGCGTGTCGGGGGCGTAGGCGTGGGTGAATCATTCCCTCTCAGGAGTCAACAGTCGTCCTACGGGTAGACTCGCCCCCGCCGCCACGCGAATGTGGAAATGAGCCTGGCCTCACAATGCACGCCACGTTGACTTTACGTGATCCGCCTGTTGACCGCATCGCCCGGAATTGCACGTGGGATCTCGTCAGATCTCGGAAACTAATTAGGTTCGTTGCCTGCACAGGGCTTGCGATTCGTGACCACCACACGCACAATAGGAGTTGGATGCTCCAGTGGGGCTGTGCCGGGCAGAGTGCACAGGGTTTCCCACGCTTTGTGTGGTGGACGAGTTCCAAAGAAAAATTGGCGCACGAAGCGAGCTTGCAAGAGACAACTGCCTGCAGGAGCAGTGCGTACGGTAACACGCAATCAACGTCCCGTGACGGACTGCGTAGCCGCATAGGAGCTAATTAAAATCGCTTGCCGTTTTGGGTAGAAATAGGTTAGCCGCACATACAGCGCGAAATGGCACTAACAACGCGCATGAAGCGAGAAAAAACTATTGAACTATGTTCATATTTTCACATCTGCCCCCCCCAAACTTTCAATTCTGCTGTGATTATGCGCTCCCAGACGGCTGAGTGGCCGATGTGTAAAACATTTTTTATATGAAGGTACAGATGGGAATGAGGCGAATTGTCTGATTATTTTGTTGTAACAGTCTCAGTTCTAGTGAGATCTTTTTATGAAGGTCCCCCTGAGAGGCTCGCAGACATTGTGTCATACAACCTTGGTTTGGATCCGTTTCAGATATCCATTAGGGATGTGTTTCCTACCCTCCCCCAATAAAAAAAAATTGGGCCACGATTTTACATTTCCAATTATAATAATGGCATTCATAATGCGCCTGATTTCTTAGACCAAGTCAACAACTCGGAGGCACGGAGCCAAGCTCAGGGCTGCTCGAAAGCCTGACCCAACAAAGTTAGAGGCCTTTAGATGGCTCTTGAAAGTAGCGGTACATTTAACGTTGCCGATGTGCAAAGGGGTAGAGGGCTCCACACTGAGGGCGCGACAGCAGAGAACCGACGTGAGGCTGTGGCAGTTTTAAGAGCTCGGTGTCCCAAGCAGATTGTGAGTGACGCTGCTGCCGCTGTGTGGGATTCTACCGTGAGCCAGAGGTCGCAACCGGGTACCCGATACCCGTACCCTACCCGATACCCGGCTACCCGTACCCAGCCGGGTACGGGTACCTGTTTGCGACCCTAGTGCGGCCGGGTACGGGTACGCCGTGAGTTACTGGTGAGTAACTGTTTGTCACTCGTTTCCCAACGTCTTGTCTCTTCTCACAATTCAAGTTCCTAGAATCAACCCACCCACGCCTGCAACATGGCTTCATCCCAGAGGTCGCAATCAGGTACCCGATACCTGTACCCGGCCGGGTACGGGTAGGGTACAGGTACAGCCGGGTACGGGTACCCGTTTGCGACCCTGGTGCGGCCGGGTACGGGTACGGATAAGGAATCAAAACCCGTTTGCGACCTCTGCCGTGAGCTTCAGTGCAAGGTGGGAGAGTGGCGAGGGTGCGGTGGTCTGGAGTTTTGTTTCGTTTCGGCTTAACCCAAACGCCGGAAGCGACGTCGCACCAATGATGTCACTTCTGAGCTTTTCTCGCCAAAAGTGGCGTCGCGTAGCGTTGAGTGACGTGCCACAGTGTTGCTGGCACGAATATGTTTGACATCGGTGCGAAATGGGAAAGATCTCAAATGGATGAAAACACCTTTTAATCCGAAGCGCATGCTTAATATGCCCATTTCCAAAAGGTAAAAATACGTTTCAAGTATATTCTTAGGTTTTTTCGGTAAAGTCACGTAGGTAAAAAATTAATAAAAATAAAATAAAAATCACGACGTTTCGGAGGCAACACAAGCTTTCGTCTTCAGGTGGAACCGTCACAGCACGATTGCTGTATCAAGTGAGAAATTCCAAGAAAACAGTCCTTGT
Organism: Lampetra planeri; assembly: GCF_965212315.1. Taxonomy (NCBI): domain Eukaryota; kingdom Metazoa; phylum Chordata; class Hyperoartia; order Petromyzontiformes; family Petromyzontidae; genus Lampetra; species Lampetra planeri. The sequence goes on from NC_136165.1 coordinate 3,156,913, forward strand.
ATATATACTGGTTGAGGGTGGGAGGAGCCAAGGTAGGCCCTGAATATTATTTTTGTGAGGTTCGGTTATTTTTATTTTACTTTCATAAATTTTTTACCTACGTGACTTTACCGAAAAAACCTGAGAATATGAATCCTTGGCAGTCACAAAAGCTTCAAATCTAGAATACGCTTCAAGTGTCAATTTAGTTCAACTTGGTAAGAACGCGGGACACATCAAGCACGAGGTATTAATCTGCCAGTAGGAGGCTGATTGCTGTGTATAATCACAATTGTGCGATTCCCGTGTGTGTGTGTGTGCGTGCAGCACTCGCAACTACACTGTTCCGGACCCGCCGGGACTCTTCGACGCTCACGTGTGGCCCATGTACCTGAAAAACCGCGCTCAGATGAATGTACTGGACGCCAATATTGGTACGTGGGCTCGTGTGTTTGAGTGCACGCGTGCGTGTACACTTGGACTGGTTAGCGCCGCTACGCTACAAAGTTCAAAACCACGGCAACTCGCGTTCGATTCCCGCTCACAGCCGTCACCGGCGACGAATATTTGAACCTGTCCTGGGCACTCTGCACTGGTTTTGACGTTCAGTTTCTCGTCGGCATTCGGGCTGGCTCAGAGGTCGCAACCGGGTACCCGATACCCGTACCTTACCCGATACCCGGCTACCCGTACCCGGCCGCGACCCTGGTGCGGCCGGGTACGGGTAGACGGTGAATCACTGGTGAGTAACTGTTTGTCACTCGTTTCCCAACGTCTTGTCTCTTCTCACAATTCAAGTTCCTAGAATCAACCCACCCGCGCCCGCAACATGGCTTCATCCCAGAGGTCGCAATCAGGTACCCGATACCCGTACCCTACCCGGCCGGGTATGGGTAGGGTACGGGTACGGCCGGGTAGGGGTACGGGTACCCGTTTGCGACCCTGGTGCGGCCGGGTACGGGTAAGGAATCAAAACCCGTTTGCGACCTCTGGGCTTGGCTTGAACCAATGCCGATTTGCACGGTTGGCGTACATACGGTGCGAAAGAAGTTCAACATGCATACACATAGGCAAGGACTTTGTGATGTACGAGTCCAAGTTACCATTGGAACCTCATTTGCCAGTAGCAAAATATGATCATTGTTTTTTTACCCTTTTATTTGGCAACAAAACTGACACTTTTTATTTTTTTACAAGGAGTCATGTTTGCATTGACCACAATACCTGCAGTCGGAATGCAAACAAAAAACACAACTCTGATAATGTATGCACTGTCCTTGAAATTGATTGGTCCACATCCGAGACAGCTTTCTTTAGAGCCTAGTCTCACATGGTGTTGAACCAGATGACGCCAAAAGTCGAGTCCAAGTTCGTCGATTCGGGCTTTCATAAGTACGTGGTGCGGTGTGAACACCGGCATGGGGAAGACTTAAGGTGGCCGGCGTGGTGCTGACCTTCATTCGGCGCTTGCTAACAGCTCTCGTCCCAACAGACTGTACATCTATAAAGGGATGTTGGTGTGTGCATCTAGAGTAAGGGTGAGCAACCTCTCCCTTGCAGAGGGCTGATAGGACATCCAAATACCAAATGGCAGGCAACCACATAAAAAAAAAACACCTTGGCATCCCACGTTAACCGCGCTGATTAATGTCCGTCACATTTGCCCTGTTTATTTTGTCCAACTGCGTTGCGTGTCTGTCCTGTCCTGCTCCATTTGCTCAGAGGTGACATTTGCACAAACCAAAAATAATCGTCGCACGCACGATTTTTTCCGTGCATCACGAGCCTTGGAATATCATTCGAAATCGATGAGTCACTTCCAGAGTTGCCCCCGTCAGCGGTGTGATTTTTAAGTCCTTTATATTAAGTTTGCTTGCTTGCGCGCTTACAACCGTGCAAATCTTTCGGTCGTTTTGTAACCCACTTCCCGTGATCCAATCGAGTTGATATTTTCACACACAGACTTGTTGTGCGTGACAATTTATTTTCGTGAAAAAAATTTTCCTAAATTTTCCACTTTAGGAAAAATTTGTTTTTCATATTTAATTTAAAATACCAATGTAATAAAAATGAAACTCTTACTCAAGAAAAACAGAAATGAATAACAAAATAAAACCGATGCCACGCATATAAAGGATTTATAGTGAAAACTTTGTTTTTACGGGTTAATTTTTAAAATGTATTTGCTTGCATCGTTGTGACTTAAAAAAAAATGTGTTTTGTAGTTCACTTGGACGGCAAAAGCTCCCGCGAGTCGCTCTTCACGGAGGTGTTCAACGCCGTGCAAGAGAGACTCAACGCGTTGCTTTGAGGCGCCGTGGGTAAATTGTGCAGCGCGCTCACCAAACAAAGACTGACTCTGCACACACACGACGTTTGAATCGTCTCCGGGGCAGGCGAGTAGTGTTTTCATACCTCCCTTCCGACGTCGACATTCAAGCCGTACGCGTAGTGGTTTTTTCATTGTCTTCTAGATTTGAAGCTTTCGTGACTGCAAGGATTCATACTCTTAGGTTTTTTCGGTAAAGTCACGTAGGTAAAAAATAAAATTAAAAGTTAATAATGGAACTAAAATAAAAAATCACGACGTTTCGGAGGCAACACAAGTCTCCGTCATCAGGTGGGACTGTCACAGCTAAAATTACTGCATCAAGTGATGTATTATTTTATTTCCATTATTAACTTTTAATTTAATTTTTTACCTACATGACTTTACCGAAAAAAACCTCAGTATTTTCATTGTCTGTTTTGCTGCGCCGAGCCCCCGACCAACCATGATGCCGTTGCTGGCCTCATTATCAGTGAATCTGGCTCGAGGGGTGTGGGGGGCACGGCGAGGGGGGGTGTGGGGGGCCTAAGTAGAACCGGGGGTTAACGAGAAGTTCGCCGCGCGTGATGCGAGCTCACGCACACTCTTGAGGAAGCAACATCGCCACGTCACCTCTGCACCTCCGTTTTTAGCAGGGTTGGCCACGTACGGTGTGAAAGAAGTTCAACGTAACATACGTACACCGACGCGCATCTCGCGAACTTGTTCATCGCGTGTTACTGCCGAGCTGTGCCGGGCTGACGCCGCTCGATTTAGCACGCTTGGCTACGTACGGTGCGAAAGAAGTTCTACATACATCAGCGTCGCCTCCGATTAGCACGGTCGGCTGTGTGCCGTGCGAAATAAATTCAACATAACAGAATACATCAGCGTCACCTCCGATTAGCACGATCGGCTGTGTGTGGTGCGAAAGATGTTCAACATAACATACCTACATTTGGAGATGAAATGTGTCGAGAAAATCACTGTTGCCAATTTCTCTACCCTGGGTGATACCGATGTTTTTTTTTTAGGCCAATGGGCTCAATGATCGATTATTAATCTGCACACAGACAACGGATTTATTGGTGTCTTATCCTTGTTCGGTGCCACAACGTTTATCTTCTCTGTTCACAGGTGGATTTGTACGAAAAAGTGATGGCCCAAAAACCCCGGCAAAAACAAGCCTGCCGAAGATGATATTAATTTGAACACGATACGGCCATTATTGTCATTGTTTCCGTGTTTTTAGTTTGTGTTTTTACATCAACTCCAGCTTTACGATAAAGTTATTGTTTTAAGTTATGTTCGTACACTATTGATATATTTTACATTTGTCGCTGTAATGTACGTTGTAAATGCTTTGTTTTTATCGGCCCATGTTGCTGTGTTTAAAATTCTCCGCTAGCACAGTAGGAAGGTTGTGAGGTTAAATCTTTCATCGAGGGTCACAAACCCATCATGCCAATAGGGGAGATAACATCGAAACACCACTTGAGGGTGTCCTGTGGATAAACTTGTCCCTGCCATATGAATGTGGAATTACCACGACACTCTGGTCTGCCAACAGAGAGATGAGTCACACCCTGCTTGAACAAGTGGAAAATGTTTGTATATAAATGTTGATGGAAGTTATGTTTAAAGTTAAAGTCATCCAATCAATGCTATCGACTCTTGTTTTTGCTGATCCTAAGTTAGGTCTGTATACTATACTTTGCACTGAAACCACTTCACTCAATTTCGATTCAAAGCTTTCGTGACTGTAGGGATTCATCTTCTTGGTTCTTTCAGTAAAGTCACGTAGAAGGGAAATAATAAAAATAAAATAATTCTCACGACGTTTCGGCCGCAACGCAAGCAGCCGTCCCGACAGACCTGTTCCTTACCTGAGGACGGCTGCTTGCGTTGTGGCCGAAACGTGAGAATTCTTTTATTATGTTTTATTATTTCCCTTCTACGTGACTTTACCGAAATAACCAAGAAGACACTTCACTCAAGTCTGGTTGAATTCTGCCATAGGAATGTGGAATTGTCACCACTGGCACAGAATCCCCCGATCAAGATGCAATGCCCCGCACTCGCTTGGGCAAGGAGACGAGACGAGTGTTTGCATCGTGTGACCACGAGGGATGAGTTCTCTGTTCAGATTAATGAAACAAAATTTTAGAGAGGCGTGGAAGATGTGGCATCACGGGAAGTGATGTCGCTTCTATGGCGTCACTTCCTGCCAAAAGGGAAGTCGCGTGGCATCCGTTTTGATCATAGGCGTTGCTTTTGCAAATTGTAAAACCAATAAATACCATTGTTTTTTATGGAGCTTTTAGTATAATTCAAATATTTAACTTGTATAATTACTTTTGAGAAACAATTATTCCAATGTAATACATTCAAACACGAAATTGCCCCAAAATTTGGGTTATCCAAATCTTCAACTGGTCTTTAATGTAAACGTAAAACATCAAGCTGAAGACGTCACACCCAGACTGATGCTACCACCATTCTGCCTCGTCCCAGATTCCTGCATCTTGCATAGTTGATGCATGATGTTCAAAGTCTTGTATAGAGCCTTGTTCATCACCACCACCACGATCTGCCATTGTCTTCCCCTATTGTTTCCGACCTCGGTGTCCCTCCAACCCCTGTCTTGGTAACATGTCCATTATTCTGCACACGTGACCCTGCATGTTTCTAGCCAGTGCCATTCCAAGTTTGTAACCCCCCCCCCGCCGCCTCCCCACCTGTTCTAAATGTTTAGCGTACTTCCCGACATGCAACAAACTTGAAATTTGCCATGTGGGTACTTTCCAGACTGTACACCATGCAAAAAATATAAAAATACACTTTTGTTTTTTTAGGGGGGTGGGGGAGCTCAATGTTTTTTTTTTGCACGGCAAGTGAGCTGTGACGTCACATCTGTCACGTGACCCGCGCACGTGGAAGCGTAACGCATTGTAGCCGCGCTACGAAACCCGGCGACCCGAGTTCGATTCCCGCTTACGGCCACCACCGGTGACGATTATTTTTTACCGGTCCTGGGCCTCCCCTAGGTCGACTCCGCATCAAACGAGTAACTGCTCTGTTGTTTGAACATCGCCACTGGGGAGACAAAGGCAGCTCGTACCAAATAAATGAAACTGAACTGAAAACTCAATTTCCCTGTACAAAAATACGGGTAAACCGTACGGATTGACGGGTATGATATTACATGAGAACATCTAATGTACGTATCGAAAAGTCAGACGAGTCAATATGTCCGTGGTGGGGTAGAATGATGGTGCAGTGGTCAGTTAGCCCAGTGCCCTACATACCCAGCGACTCTTTTCCAGTTATATTCCTGGCAATGTTTAACACCAGTGGCAAGGCGATATCCTAACCAGCCATTGAGCTGTCTCCCTGCACCACTCGTTGGCGTGATGAAGTATGGCCAGCCAAACAACCCTCGTGACTGACACAACATGTGGTGGCGTTCATCATCCAGCAGTGGACATGGAGGTGACGATAACAAAAATTGCGCACGTGCGTGTGCACGCTGTTCCCGGTTGTCTCGGCCAATCAGGAGCGCTCCCCACTCAGGGTACGCATCACTCAGGAATCCCTCCACGAGTGCATTCCGGACAGGGCACAGCGCCCCCCCGACTAAAAATAGTGCGCCAACTTCAAGGCTCGCACGTAACACTTTGTTTCGTTTCGATTTAAAGCTTTCGTGACTGCAGGGATTCATCTTCTTGGTTCTTTCGGTAAAGTCACGTAGAAGGGAAATAATAAAATAATAAAAATTAAACATTAAATTTCGATTTAAAGCTTTCGTGACTGCAGGGATTCATCTTCTTGGTTCTTTCGGTAAAGTCACGTAGAAGGGAAATAATAGAATAATAAAAATAAACCAATAAAATAATTCTCACGACGTTTCAGAGGCAACACAAGCTTCCGTCTTCAGGTGAAGAACCGTCACAGCACGAAAGCTGTGAAGACCATTCGAAAGGGAATCCTGTACAGTAATTCCAAACGTAGAAGCAAACCGGACACGCTACTGGGGAAGGGGGGGGGCATGGGGGGGGGTCCACTTTCAGATGTGTTGAGATGAGACACGGGTTTTCTCGGAGACGCCCCCAGACCAACTCAGACCGAATTGGTCACCCCGTGCCCCTTATTACATCTCAATGTTCATCCCACAAAGTCACCGTCAGAAGGGGAGAAACACAGACGAATAGACACTCACCACAAGTACACTCATTACTACTACACTCACCACTACACTCACCACTACTACACTCACCACTACACTAATACAATCACCACTACTACACTCACCACTAGTACACTCACCACTACATACCTGTCAACCCCTTATCAGTGCCCTACCTCATTACAGACCAATTCAGACCTTATCGGTCACCCCGTTCATCCCACAAAGTCACCATCAGAAGGGAGACACACAAACAAATAGACAATTTTTCGTACCTGTAGTGAAACGGCTGTACGTCGTATGGACCTAAAACTCAATTTCCCTGTACAAGAATTAGGGGTAAACCGTGATGGGTTGGCAGGTGTGATATTCTATCAGCATCAATCGGATATATACGATTGCTTGCCATAGAGATCTGACGGTGGCGAGATGTTAACTACCTCGCCTGGTATACAGGTGGTCGTAGGTTCGATTCTGATCCTGACGCCTGCTGTATATTTGGAGTTTGCGTGTCTCTCTCATCATCATCACTGTGGCTAGGAGATGTTAACTATCTCGCCTGGTGTACAGGAGGTCGTGGGTTCGATCCAGACCCTGACGCCTGCTGCTGTATATTTGGAGTTTGTGTGTCTCTCTCTCATCATCATCACGGTGGCTAGGAGATGTTAACTACCTCGCCTGGTGTGCAGGAGGTCGTGGGTTTCAATCCAGACCCTGACGCCTGCTGCTGTATATTTCTAGTTTGCGTGTCTCTCTCTCCACGTGGTCGCGTGGATTTTTTCTTCAGGCCCTCCGGTTTTTCCATCCACATTTAGAAACACGTTTAGAGTATTTGACTGCTGTTCATTTCCACGTGACAAGCCACTTCATCGCGCTATAATTTGTGTTTAGGTCGCTTCCAAAAGCGGGCTACATAGCTCAGTGGGCCTTACATGGTCAAACAAAAACTTATAACCTCCTCCCACGAATATTTCCACGTTTTTCTTATCTCATCACCTTTCTCCCCCCCAATCGTCAACTTTATTTCCACTGAATTCGTGCTCCCGTTGCTCGCTGTGAAGCCTTACAAATCATGATCAGCTGTTGTTCTCTCAAGCTCTTTGTCTCATTGCTGGCCTAACCCAGTGGTCCTTCTTCAATGTAACGTCCCACGGGCAGCTGGTGCCCCCTGGCGTGCCCCCCCCCCCTGCACTCGACGATACACAAATGTGACACCCACCCCTCCTATTCTTAGGTTTTTTCGGTAAAGTCACGTAGGTAAAACATCAAAATTAATGAAAATAAAATAAAATAAAACAAAAATCACGACGTTTCGGAGGCAACACAAGTCTCCGTCATCAGGTGGGACCGTCACAGCCGAATTAGCTGCATCAAGTGAGGCAATGATTCAAGATGTAATCCCTTATAAGCAAGTTGAAGGGGGGAGGAGAGGGGGGGGGAGCTCATCAGAATGTGGTAGCCAATGAATGGAACGTATCGGGAGGGAGGGAGGGGGGCGGGGCTCAAAGACAGCACGGAGTGCTAAGTACAACGCATCGGGAGGGGGAGGGGGCCAAAAAAAGGACGACCCCTCCCTCCCCATCATCATTATCGTGCTGCTGTTACACCCCCCCCTCCCCCCCTACGGTGGCTTGACGTGGCGTGCCGGGCACCCTCGCCCTACTGACGATGTCTCATCGGCCAAAGTGTCTCTCCCTCCCCCTCGCCGCCGCCGCTGTCACTGAAAACGAGTGAAGACCACCGCTCGATCGCTCCTCGCAAAGTCCTTCACGATGTTTTGCTGTCTTTTCTTGGATTTTCTGTTTGCACAAAGTCACATAGTCACTTTAAGATGTTTTCTTGTTTTTTGTTTGTTGCGGTTGCACCCGATTCACGAGCCGAATGGCTCACAGGGCTATACCTAATAAATTCATCTTCTTGGTTCTTTCGGTAAAGTCACGTAGAAGGGAAATAATAAAATTATAAAAATAAAACATAATAAAATAATTCTCACGAAGTTTCGGCCACAACGCAAGCAGCCGTCCTCAGGTGAAGAACAGGTCTGTCGGAAAGACAGCGTCTGAATGAAACACCACCAGGCTTGGAGCGTATATTTAAGCTGCGTTGGAGGGGGAAGAGCGCCTTGACAAAAGAATTTGCATATCAAGAGGATTTTAGCATATTTATACGCTCCAAGCCTGGTGGTGTTTCATTCAAACGCTGTCTTTCCGACAGACCTGTTCTTCACCTGAGGACGGCTGCTTGCGTTGTGGCCGAAACGTCGTGAGAATTGTTTTATTATGTTTGATTTGTATTATTTCCCTTCTACGTGACTTTACCGAAAGAACCAAGAAGATGAATCCCTGCAGTCACGAAAGCAGCTTTAAATCGAAATTTAAACAAATAAATTAACTTGAACTTGAGGCCGTACGGGACGACACATTTGCTGCCCGTTTTGAATCCCAATTTTTTAGTTTAAAAAATTTGGCCACAAATTTTGTCGTGGGGGGGGGGGGCGGACGGTTGGCGAAGAGGGGGGGGGGCTGCTGCTGCTGCTACTACTCAGGTGCACGTCAGGCCCTGTTCGTTTGTTGGCCTTCCCCCCCCCCCACCGTGCACCGTCGACCAGCACGGTTAGCTACGTACCGAGCCAAATAAGTTCAACATACGGAGAGTAAATAGCCGTGCCAATTGCAGCAACAACAACAACAACACTACCACGGGCAATGACTTGAAACAGCGGCCATCGGATGTAGTACGTAGCACACGTGCCCTCCTGCGTTGACTGTTAGGGGTGAGCTCCTGCACAAAGACCCTATTAGGACACGATCCTTTAAGGGTCCAACCCATGGGTTTGACCCAGGCAAGGACGAAGCCGGCGCCTGACCGTCGCCTATTCCTGGACAGGTTAAAAATACGACGTTTGACTAATTAAATTATTTATGAGCGTGCTAAAGGGCGCTTATACAGGGTCCGTGTAAGCGTACTGAAAGTGTGTGTGTGTGTGGTAATTGGTTTTTTACCCTTCTATCTGGCAACAAAGCTGACACCTTTTTTTACAAGGAGTCATGTTTACATAGACCACAATACCTGCAGTCGTAATGCAAACAAAAAACACATAACTCTGATAATGTGCACTGTTCTTGACAGTTATGTTTTTTGTTTGCATTACGACTGCAGGTATTGTGGTCTATGTAAACATGACTCCTTGTAAATAAAGGTGTCAGTTTTGTTGCCAGATAGAAGGGTAAAAAAACAATTATCATATTTTTACTGGCAAATGAGGTTCCAATGGTGTGTGTGTTTTGCTAGTACGTGTTTCGTGTATTGATGGTACCTGCTTATTATATGTTGGTGTGTGATAGAGTGTGTGGGTGTGTGTATATGTGCTCGCTAACAGCACTCGCCCCTACAGTCTGCCAAGGCTATACGGGGGAGCTTTGTCTTTGTGTATGTATCCGTGTTGATGCGCGCGTGTGTATTCGAAAGTGTGTCAATTCAGCCTCAAATAAGTAGCTGGTGTGGTGTGTGACTATCGGCACGAGGGAGACAAAAGCGGCCGGGCGCGGTGCTCAACAGTCTGTTGAGGCTATACGGGTGATCTTTGTCTTCATGCGTTGATGAGTGTGTGTACAAGACTGTGTGTTCAAGGGGTGTAATAAAGTGTACGCATGTCCGTGTGTGGTGTTGTGCGTGTATACGCGTGTGAACGTGCGTACACGCGTCGTCTGTACGCATGGTATCTGTCTTGCAACACCGTGTCTGATTGGTGTGTGTGTGTAGGTCAGTGAGTGTGTGAGTCGGTGAGTGTGTGTGTGCCTGTTGATGCGTCTGCATGTTTGAGTGTCTTTGTGCGGCCGTGTGTACGAGTCCGTGTGTCCCGAGTTCGATTCCCCGCTCACGGCCAACAGAACCGGTACCTGGACCCTCCCCTAGGTCGACTCGGCCTCAAATGAGAACCCCGGTGCGGTGTGTAAACATCGCCACTCGGGGAAGACAAAGGCGGTCGCGCGTGGTGCTGGCCACCCATCCACCTCGTGTGCCGTTCCGGCCTTCGTAGGTGCTACTCGCCAACAGCACTTGCCCCGACAGTCTGTTGACGCTATACGGGGGATCTTTGTCTTTGTGTGTGCGTGTGTGTCCGTACGGCGTCTGTGTTGTATCATTTGAAATCGTGCATCGTAGTAAAACAATTATAGTCCTTAAAACATTTTATATATTAAGATAATAACCCCATGGCAAGCATCTGTAATGTAACTTGCACAGTAATACGGGTTCCCGTTATGTAATCCAATTACATGAATGCGTCGTTTGTAACGCGTTACTCCAAACCACTCGGTCCACAAAATTTGAATGTGGCCGGCCCACTGATCGCCCCCCGACGTGTAATTCCACGTTGTTACGACGGGGCCAAGTCCATCCATCGTTCCATCCGTGAACAAAAAAACGGCTCTGGATTTTTTTTTCGAAAAAGTTATTTCCATTGTGGTCTAGCGGAGGGAGGCAATCCGTGAGCGGTGGCGTGAGGTATGCACTTGCAGGGCTGCACCCTCAACCTCCTCTGCCCCCCCGTACACGCACGAGAGAGACATTCTGTCATAGCGAAAATAAACTTCGTTAAACCATTGTATATGTTTTACATTTTAACGATGTTTTATTCTGTTTCTCTCGCTCTCGCGCGCACACACAAGCTGATTACATTAATAGAAGGAAAAAAAATCTTTATTTTTTATTCATTTGTTTTTTTGTTGTTGTTTTGCTCTCATTAACGAAACAGCTTTAACTATAAAAGTAAATATATAGTTTCATTAAAAAAAGTTTTTTTTTTACAAGATAACAGACGTGTTGGTGAACCCCCTAGACCTACCGGTGAATTTCGCGCTCAAGGTAGCGCCGTTGTGATTTGGTGTCGCGCAGAGCCAAATGGGTCCGGGGGCGATAGCCACCCTTTTATAGACGGAGGGGTGGGGGCGGGGCGAGGAGGAGGGGGGCGTGGCCAGGAGTGGGCGTGGCCAGAAGTAGGCTTGGCCAGGAGTAGGCGTGGCCAGGAGAGGGGCGTGGCCAGGCGTAGGCGGGGCCAGGAGTAGGCGTGGCCAGGAGTGGGCGGGGCCAGAAGTAGGCGTGGCCAGTGGTAGGCGGGGCCGGGAGAAGTTGAGGGGGGCGTGGCCAAGAGAGGGGCGGAGTCACAGTTAACAAATGGGGCGGAGTCATCGGTTGTGCGTGTGTGGAGGCGCTCACAAATTTTTGACGGATCTGGACACATTCCCATCGGTGAGCGCCTCCGGCAGGCGAGGCTGCGTTGGCTGGGTCACGTAGCCCGCATGCCCGGCCACCGCGTGCCCAAAGCAGCTTCTGTTTGACCGAATAGAGGGGCACGACACGGGCTAGAGAAGAGATGGAGCTGATGCGGTTACGGGAGGACGTGGAGCTGAGCGGACTTGCCGATGAGCGGTACCAGCGGTGTCAAGATCGACCTCTGCGTAGGAGGATCGTGAAGGACGCTGCTACTGGGCAGTTGGAGGCAGTCGCCCTCCAGCAACAACGGAGGGGCAGAGTGGAGCGACGCTCACAACAACGAGCGGAGCGCCGGGCGGCTAAAGTGCAGCACGTTTGCACAGTAGGGGGGTACAGCTGGTGGTGCATCTACCGGTCATCTCAGGCAGTCGACCCATGGCACCTGCTGGGTCTGTCCCGTGACCTCCTCCTCTAAGCGAGCCTTCGGACACTTCACGTGGCCTCAATGTGCACCTAGCCTGGCACAGGCGCCGTGGTGACGTCACCGTCACTTGGTGGCGAATGGCGAGCATTGGCATTGGAGGGGAGAAAAACTTAATTTGGAGCTTTCGTGACTGCAGGAATTATTATTTGGTTCTTTCGGTAAAGTCACGTATCAAGATAAAATAATAAATAAAATTAACTACTAGCATACGAAAGAACCAAAGAATAAATTTCGATTTAAAGCTTTCGTGACTGCAGGGATTCATCTTCTTGGTTCTTTCGGTAAAGTCACGTAGAAGGGAAAAAATAAAAATAAAACATAATAAAATAATTCTCACGACGTTTCGGCCACAACGCAAGCAGCCGTCCTCAGGTGGAGAACAGGTCTGTCGAAAAGGCCGAAACGTCGTGAGAATTATTTTATTGTGTTTTATTTTTATTATTTTCCTTCTACGTGACTTTACAGAAAGAACCAAGAAAACCAAAGAATAATTGGAGGGGAGGATGGGAGGGGTAGGCGGGGTAGTGACTCGAGGGGGCGGGGTCAGACGAGAAAGGAGGTGGAGTCAAATAATAAAGGGGGCGGAGTCATCGGCGGTGTGTGGGAGGGGAGGGGGGAAAGGGGGAGTGACTCGATGGTGTGTGGGAGGGGAGGGGGGGGAAGGGGGAGTCATCGATGGTGTGTGGGAGGGGAGGGGGGAAGGGGGAGTGACTCGAGGGGGCGGGGCCAGACGAGAAGGGGGGTGGAGTCAAATAATAAAGGGGGCGGAGTCATCGGCGGTGTGTGGGAGGGGCTTAGGGTAGCGTTGGGAGCGGTGGCGCAGTGGTTAGTGCACTGCACGACGACTCACCACCAATAATGATTTCGATTTAAAGCTTTCGTGATTGCAGGGATTCATCTTCTTGGTTCTTTCGGTAAAGTCACGTAGAATGGAAATAATAAAATAATGAAAATAAAACATAATAAACGTCGTGAGAATTATTTTATTATGTTTTATTTTTATTATTTTTTTATTTCCATTCTACGTGACTTTACCTAAAGAACAATAATGATGTAATTTCATAGAGCGTCATTCATGCGATTGCATCCCGCAACGTTGCACATCAATTATCGAGCCCCTTACACGGATGATACAAAGACAAACTCCACTACTTAGCAAATACTCAGTCACATATTCACTTTAAGATGTTTTTTTTGTTCATGTTTTTGTTTGTTGCGGTTGCATCCGATTCAAGAGCCGAATGGCTCACAGGGCTATACCTAATAAATGAACTTGAGGTGCGTGACGTCACATTTCTAAAACACCCCCCCCCCTAGGTGCGTGACGTCATTTATGGACGGCCCCAAAACACACGAAGAAGACCCCCGTGCACTCCAGCACGCCGGCTTTTATACCCCCAGCTAGACTCCGCCCACCTTCCAGGACCCGCCCGACAGCCAATCAGCAGCCAGCACACAGGCGCCTCTCATCAGCTGCGCGTGCGTCACTCGATTAACACACGTGACTCTCATCAGCTGCGCGTGCGTCACTCCATTGCACACGTGACTCTCATCAGCTGCGCGTGCGTCACTCCATTGCACACGTGACTCTCATCAGCTGCGCGTGCATTACTACACTACTGATGGTGATGAAGGTGGTGGTGGTGATGGTGGTGGTGATGATGATCATGATGATGGTGGTAATGATGATGGTGGTAATGATGATGAATGTGGTGGTGATGGTGGTGGTGATGATGGTGATGATGATGGTGATGATCATGATGATGGTGGTAATGATGATGATGGTGATGATCATGATGATGGTGGTAATGATGATGGTGGTGGTGATAATGGTGATGATCATGATGATGATGGTAATGATGATGATGGTGGTAATGATGATGATGGTGATGATCATGATGATGATGGTAATGATGATGATGGTGGTTGTGATAATGGTGATGATCATGACGATGGTGGTAATGATGATGATGGTGGTGATGATGATGATGGTGGTTTTTATGGTGGTGATGATCATGGTGGTGGTGGTGGTGATGATGAATGTGGTGGTGATAATAGTGATGATCATGATGATGGTGGTGGTGATGATGGTGGTAATGATGATGATGGTGGTGATGATCGTGGTGATGATGATGGTGGTGATCATGATGATGGCCGATGGGTCAAGAGTAATAACGGGACGACAGCTCAAGATTGGAATGCGTCCGCAAGGGTGTCCAGGGGGGGAGATGGAGTTATAAATAAAACGACGCGTCCGAAACACTCGTTCAGATTCTTTGGCTGCTATAAATGTCCTCGCGATAAGCCAATTCGTCGAGCTATCATTTGTGGGCAGGTCGCTTCTGAAAAAGAAGCTAGCAGCGAGTTTCACCGGGTAAAATAAAAACATTAACCCGTAAAAACAAAGTGTTTCACTATAAATCCTTTATATGCGTGGCGGCTAGAGTCCTCTCGTCCTCTGGCTTGAGATGGCTGCCTGCCACCATTAAGCAATTGGTAATTAAATATAATTTATTTTTTCCTAAAAAGTGTAAAGTTATGGAAAAAAAATTTCACGAAAATAAATTGTCACGCACAACGAGTCTGTGTGCAAAATGTCAGCTCGATTGGATCACGGGAAGTGGGTTAAAAAACGACCGAAAGATTTGCACGGTCGTAAGCGCGCAAGCAAGCAAGTGAACTTAATATAAATGATTTAGAAAAGAATGTATCTTTCGAGTTAATTGCTCATCATTCCTATATTTTACACTAATATCGTGTTTTCGTTTGTTGTTGTAGTATAGCTGACAACCTATCACGGTTTATTACCCCGTATTTTTGTGCAGGGACATTGAGTTTTGAGGTCCATACGGCGTACAGCCGTTTCAATACGGACATAAGCAAAGTTTTTGTCTATTTGTGTTTCTTCCTTGTGATGGTTTTTCAGTTTTTTTTTCAGTTTAATTTATTTGGTATCGCCCTGTGAGCAATTCGGCTCTTGAATCGGGTGCAACCGCAACAAACGAAAAAACAAAAACATGGTGACTTTGTCGGATGAACGTTGAGATTCACAAGGGGATCGGGGTGACCCATACGGTCTGAAGTGGTCTGTGATAAGGTAGAGGGCACTGTGATAAGAGGTTGACAGGGTTGTTGTTTACACCATTGGAATCTCATTTGCCAGTAAAAAATATGATAATTGTTTGTTTACCCTTCTATCTGGCAACAAAACTGACACCTTTTTTTACAAGGAGTCATGTTTGCATAGACCACAATACCTGCAGCCATAATGCAAACAAAAAACACAACTCTGATAATATATGCACTGTCCTTGAAGTTAATTGGTCCACACAGTGCACCTTTTGGCGTCATCTGGTCCAACACCATGTGAGACTAGGCTCTAAGGAAAACTGTCTCGGGTGTGGACCAATCAACTTCAAGGACAGTGCATACATTATCAGAGTTATGTCTTTTGTTTGCATTATGACTGCAGGTATTGTGGTCTATGCAAACATTACTCCTTGTAAAAAATGTGTCAGTTTTGTTGCCAGATAGAAGGGTAAAAAACCAATTATCAGGTTTGTTGTTGTAGCTTTCTGACCCAGGCCCTGACTGGGCACGTGTGAACAAGCGCTTTATAGCTCATCGTATTCCTCCAGTGTGAAAATAAAGATTCAGATTTTGAAGATGTATAGGACACTTTATAATGGTAGGAACCTCCTGGTTACACCAGCCCACAGGGGATTATTGTGTCCGTCCGTCCGTCGTGCAGGGAGGGGCTGGGTGGGGAGGATCTGGGTGGGGAGGGGCTGGGTGGGGAGGTTGGGGCTGGGGTGGGGTGGGGAGGGTGGGGAGGGTCTGGGTGGGGAGGGGCTGGGTGGGGAGGTTGGAGCTGGGGTGGGGTGGGGAGGGTGGGGAGGGGCTGGGTGGGGAGGGTCTGGGTGGGGAGGGGCTGGGTGGGGAGGGTGGGGCTGGGGTGGGGAGGGGAGGGTGGGGAGGGGCTGGGTGGGGAGGGTGGGGCTGAGTGGTTGGTGGGAGGGGTGGGGCTGGGTGGGGAGGGGCTGGTCACCCCGTGGTGCCCTTATAAAACTCAACGTTTAACCTACTCACGCCGGCTTTTGCCCGCCCTCACAGTATTGGTTGCAAACGGGTTTTGATTCCTTACCCGTACCCGGCCGCACCAGGGTCGCAAACGGCTACCCGTACCCGTACCCGGCCGGGTACGGGTAGCCGGGTATCGGGTAGGGTACGGGTATCGGGTACCCGGTTGCGACCTCTGACCAATTGTACCCTCCCTTCTAGCCCCCCCCCCCCACCGTTCCATTTCCTGACTACCATATTCAGATAAGCCTTCTTCCCTTAACTTGTATTTAAGATCTTGTCTCTTGGATTTTTCCTCACTTGATACAGTAAATTTAGCTGTGACGGTCCCACCTGAAGACGGAGACTTGTGTTGCCTCCGAAACGTCGTGATTTAATTGATTTATTTTCATTCATTGTTATTTTATTTCTATTATTATTAAAAAAATTACCTACGTGACTTTACCAAAAAATATTCTTAGGTTTTTTCGGTAAAGTCACGTAGGTAAAAAATTTAAATTAATAAAAGTAAAATAAAAAATAAAAAATCACGACGTTTCGGAGGCAAATCTAGAATTTACCGAAAAAAACGAAGAGTATACTATCAGAGTAATGAGAGCTCGGGGTGAGCGTCCTCTGGTGGTCTAACACCGCTTTGAGACGAGGCTCTAAAGAAAGCTGTCTCTGGTGTGGACCAATCAGTTTCAAAGGCAATGCATTTATTATCAGAGTACGTGTTTTGTTTGCATTCTGACCACAAGCATTGTTGTTAACGCAAACGTGATTCCTTGTAAAATGTGTTTTTTTGTTGCCAAAAAAAGGGGAAAAAACCTCTTCTCAAATATTAACGCGTGTTTAGGATGCGTCGTGGCTGGGACGGGATAATGGTGATGGTGGTGGTGATGGTGGTGGTGATGATGGTGATGGTGGTGGTGATGATGGTGGTGGTGATGATGGTGGTGGTGATGATGGTGGTGATGGTGGTGATGGTGGTGGTGATGGTGGTGATGGTGATGATGGTGTGATGGTGTGATGATGGTGTGATGATGGTGTGGTGATGGTGGTGGTGATGGTGGTGATGGTGTGGTGATGGTCGTGTGATGACCGTGTGATAATGGTGTGGTGATGATGGTGGTGATGGTGGTGATGATGGTGTGGTGATGGTGGTGATGGTGTTGTGTTCGTGCTGTGTGGTCAGCGAGGGAGGGTAGCGGTGGGGAGGATGATGGAGACTCCCGGGGGCAGGGGGGGGCTGGGAGAGGAGAGATGCGGTGGGGGGGAGGTGGAGGAGGAGGGGGAGATGCGGGGAGGTGGAGGAGGGGGTGGAGGGGGGGGTGGGGGAGGTGGGGGAGGTGAGGGGAGAGGAGGGGGAGGGGGAGATGCGGGGAGGAGGGGGAAAGATGGGGAAGGGGAGGAGGGGGAGATGAGGGGGAGAGATGGGGAGAGAAGGGGGAGGAGGGGGAGGAGAGGAGGGGGAGGAGAGGAGGGGGAGGAGAGGAGGGGGAGGAGAGGAGGGGGAGGAGAGGAGGGGGAGGAGAGATGGGGAGGAGAGATGGGGAGAGAAGGGGGAGGAGGGGGAGGGGAGGAGGGGGAGGAGAGGAGGGGGAGGAGAGGAGGGGGAGGAGAGGAGGGGGAGGAGAGGAGGGGGGGGAGAGGAGGGGGAGGAGAGGAGGGGGAGGAGAGATGGGGAGGAGAGATGGGGAGAGAAGGGGGAGGAGGGGGAGGAGAGGAGGGGGAGGAGAGGAGGGGAAGGTGGGGGTGGAGGGGGAGATGCGGGGAGGAGGGGGAGATGCGATGGGGTGGAGTGGGAGGAGGAGATGGAGGAGGGGAGGGGAGCAAGGGAGAGGGTTGGAGATGGACACGAGGGAGTGAGAGGGGACAGAGAGCGAGAGAGCTGTCAGATATTGCTCCCAACCTGCTCCCCCTCTCCCCAGCTCCCTCCCTCTGCTCCCTCTCCCAGCCCGGCAGCGAGGCTGTCCCATCGCTCCGAAGGAGACCAGGGGGACAGGATCGGCGAGAGGTGGTCTGGACCAGGAGGGAGGGAGGGGATGGAGATGGAGGGGATGGTGGTGATGATGATGTTGAGCAGCAGGCCAGGATGGCGTCATGGGGCGGTGACATCGGCAGCGAGACGATGATGGGAGCCGGCGACTCTCATCCTCCTCGATAGCGCCTCGACTCTCACGGGGTAATGGTGCTCGCAGTCTCTACCCACTGCTGCTGTGTGTGTGTGTCACGTGGTGGTGGTGATGACAGTCTCTACCCACTGCTGTGTGTGTGTGTGTGTCACGTGGTGGTGGTGATGACAGTCTCTATCCACTGCTGTGTGTGTGTGTGTCACGTGGTGGTGGTGATGACAGTCTCTACCCACTGCTGTGTGTGTGTGTGTCACGTGGTGATGGTGATGACAGTCTCTACCCACTGCTGTGTGTGTGTGTGTCACGTGGTGGTGGTGATGACAGTCTCTACCCACTGCTGCTGTGTGTGTGTGTGTCACGTGGTGGTGGTGATGACAGTCTCTACCCACTGCTGTGTGTGTGTGTGTCACGTGGTGGTGGTGATGACAGTCTCTACCCACTGCTGTGTGTGTGTGTGTCACGTGGTGGTGGTGATGACAGTCTCTACCCACTGCTGTGTGTGTGTGTGTCACGTGGTGGTGGTGATGACAGTCTCTACCCACTGCTGCTGTGTGTGTGTGTGTCACGTGGTGGCGGTGATGACAGTCTCTACCCACTGCTGTGTGTGTGTGTGTCACGTGGTGATGGTGATGACAGTCTCTACCCACTGCTGTGTGTGTGTGTGTGTCACGTGGTGGTGGTGATGACAGTCTCTACCCACTGCTCTGTGTGTGTGTGTCACGTGGTGATGGTGATGACAGTCTCTACCCACTGCTGCTGTGTGTGTGTGTGTCACGTGGTGATGGTGATGACAGTCTCTACCCACTGCTGCTGTGTGTGTGTGTGTCACGTGGTGATGGTGATGACAGTCTCTACCCACTGCTGCTGTGTGTGTGTGTGTCACGTGGTGATGGTGATGACAGTCTCTACCCACTGCTGCTCTGTGTGTGTGTGTCACGTGGTGATGGTGATGACAGTCTCTACCCACTGCTCTGTGTGTGTGTGTCACGTGGTGGCGGTGATGACAGTCTCTACCCACTGCTGCTGTGTGTGTGTGTGTCACGTGGTGGCGGTGATGACAGTCTCTACCCACTGCTGCTGTGTGTGTGTGTGTCACGTGGTGATGGTGATGACAGTCTCTACCCACTGCTGCTGTGTGTGTGTGTCACGTGGTGATGGTGATGACAGTCTCTACCCACTGCTGCTCTGTGTGTGTGTGTCACGTGGTGGCGGTGATGACAGTCTCTACCCACTGCTGCTGTGTGTGTGTGTGTCACGTGGTGGCGGTGATGACAGTCTCTACCCACTGCTGCTGTGTGTGTGTGTCACGTGGTGATGGTGATGACAGTCTCTACCCACTGCTGCTCTGTGTGTGTGTGTCACGTGGTGGCGGTGATGACAGTCTCTACCCACTGCTGCTGTGTGTGTGTGTGTCACGTGGTGGCGGTGATGACAGTCTCTACCCACTGCTGCTGTGTGTGTGTGTGTCACGTGGTGGCGGTGATGACAGTCTCTCCCCACTGCTGCTGTGTGTGTGTGTGTCACGTGGTGATGGTGATGACAGTCTCTATCCACTGCTGCTGTGTGTGTGTGTCACGTGGTGATGGTGATGACAGTCTCTACCCACTGCTGCTCTGTGTGTGTGTGTCACGTGGTGATGACAGTCTCTACCCACTGCTGCTGTGTGTGTGTGTCACGTGGTGACGGTGATGACAGTCTCTACCCACTGCTGCTGTGTGTGTGTGTCACGTGGTGGTGGTGATGACAGTCTCTACCCACTGCTGTGTGTGTGTGTGTCACGTGGTGACGGTGATGACAGTCTCTACCCACTGCTGCTGTGTGTGTGTGTCACGTGGTGATGGTGATGACAGTCTCTACCCACTGCTGCTGTGTGTGTGTGTGTGTCACGTGGTGATGGTGATGACAGTCTCTACCCACTGCTGCTGTGTGTGTGTGTCACGTGGTGATGGTGATGACAGTCTCTACCCACTGCTGCTGTGTGTGTGTGTGTGTCACGTGGTGATGGTGATGACAGTCTCTACCCACTGCTGCTGTGTGTGTGTGTGTCACGTGGTGATGGTGATGACAGTCTCTACCCACTGCTGTGTGTGTGTCACGTGGTGATGGTGATGACAGTCTCTACCCACTGCTGTGTGTGTGTGTGTGTGTCACGTGGTGATGGTGATGACAGTCTCTACCCACTGCTGTGTGTGTGTGTGTCACGTGGTGATGGTGATGACAGTCTCTACCCACTGCTGTGTGTGTGTCACGTGGTGATGGTGATGACAGTCTCTACCCACTGCTGTGTGTGTGTGTCACGTGGTGATGGTGATGACAGTCTCTACCCACTGCTGTGTGTGTGTGTGTCACGTGGTGATGGTGATGACAGTCTCTACCCACTGCTGTGTGTGTGTGTGTCACGTGGTGTCGTCACGTGGTGAATTAACGGCGGCAGCATCAGCAGAGGCAGATGCAGCATCGTCCCCCCGCGTTTCTATATTGGTGTCTTTCTTGCTTTCCTCCTCGAAAAACCATCCACTAGATCGTCAAAATGTAGCTGTCTGATGAGTTCTGACTCTATTGACATGAGTGACAATATTAGCCGAGACGTTTTTGGCAACACGCTACTCCGCAGCTCATTTTTATTTAAAATTCTGCCTCGGAGGGAAAGTGTGCACTCACCCCGGCAGTTTGTCACTGACAAAGTTAGAAACATGCCAAGTGCCACGAAAACATTGGGGGTACCATGACTAGCAGATTAAGTGCCTGCAACGTCTCAAGCAATTTCGTTGGGCACTTCTCACCCTCGGAGTCGGACGTGGAAGACTTGAGAATTGGATGAGTTCGTTGGCAAACTCTTAGGTTTTTTCGGTAAAGCCACGTAGGGAAAAGTAAATAAATAATAAAATATATATTAACTGTATTAATACAGTAAAGTTTCAAGTTCATTTATTAGGTGTAGCCCTGTGAGCCATTCGGCTCTTGAATCGGGTGCAACCGCAACAAACAAAAAACAAAAACATGAACAAGAAAACATCTTAAAGTGAATATGTGACTGAGTGCAAACAGAAAATCCAAGAAAAGAGCAAAATATTGCAGAAAAATCACCGTACACCAACGCTGTGTGCAAAAATCCCAGCGGGATGCAAGTCAAACAACAACAACCACAAGACAACTTAGATTAAGGCCATCAGTCTAACTCTGTACTCCAACAAACAAACATGGCCAAACCAAAAAACTTTTCGAAAATCACCAAAGTAAAGCCATAAAAGCAATGAAACAGTGCAGGTCATAGGAACTGTGCCCGAATTTTCACAATAAACGACGTCAACAACATGTACCACCAAACTCTGCAGCCATAGCTGGCTGCATGAGTCACTCCACAACAGCAGGAGCATCAGTCGGAGTGTCAACAAATTCAGCTGTGATGGTCCCACCTGATGACGGAGACTTGTGTTGCCTCCGAAACGTCGTGATTTTTATTTTATTTCTATTATTTTAATTATGTATTTTTACTTATTTATTTTTTTACCTACGTGATTTTTTATTTTATTTCTATTATTTTAATTATGCATTTTTACTTATTTATTTTTACCTACGTGATTTTACCGAAAAAAACTAAGAGTATGAATCCTTCTAATTTTGGAGCTTTCGTGACTGCAGGAATTATTCTTTGGTTCTTTCGGTTAAGTCACGTCTAAAGATAAAATAATAAATTAAATAATAGCATATTACGACGTTTCGATTGCAACACAAGCAATCATCATCAGGCATAAAAGAAATAGCAACAACAATCTAACTAGAAAACTATAGACAGACATACAAGCAGACAGACATCACAAGGAAAGCTTCAAATCTAAAATTCGTTGGCAAAGTTCATGTCCAGCTCCGATGGATATGCAGCGGAGAGTGCGTTTTACCTTTCCCACTATGACATCACTGTTAGACACCTGGTCGGACATAAATCGAACTCCAAAGAAACTGCTCAAACGCTTGTAAGCGTCCAAGCGATGTTCCAGGCACGCCACTCGCTTTTCAATGACCACCTAAAATGTTTCTATTTTTAACTTCTCCCTCCCCTCAATCGTCACACCTGCCTGCGAGCTCTCATCTACAAATGTTTTGCGTTTCCTCTGAAGATCGTGACCTAGAGACACATGTCACATCTAAGGCTGCCCTTTCAAAAGCCCCCAAGCTGGTCTCGCTGTCCCACCACAACACCCCTCAACGGAGACAAAAGCTGCGTGGCTACAGAGATGTCAATGTCACTTCTCTGTAGGTGCATGCTTGCAGCGTGGAACCGGTCAAGTTTGACGTCCCGGATATGTGCCATGAACACCAGTATCTCTTTTCTCATTATCATCATTGCACACACCACAGAAGGCATCTCTAATGTGGGTGTCATTTCTCCACAGTGCCTTGGTTGATTTTGCCCGAGAACTTCACCGAGTACTGGACAGCGATTTTAATGTCGGTCTGACGTCTGTCTTCCGAAAGACTTTCCCCCATCTGTGTGTGTGGATGAAGAGCCAAAACGTGCACTGCAACATGTTAAACAATTCGTCAGCCTCTGGGCTACTGCCGTCTAAGGTGTTAACATCAACTACGTTGGAGCTTTCGTGACTGCAGGAATTACTCTTTGATTCATCTTCTTGGTTCTTTCGGTAAAGTCACGTAGAAGGGAAGTAATAAAATAATAAAAATAAAACATAATAAAATAAAATAATTCTCACGACGTTTCGGCTACAACGCAAGCAGCCGTCTTCACCTGAAGACGGCTGCTTGCGTTGTACACACCACCGACGTTTCGGCTACAACGCAAGCAGCCATCTTCAGGAGAATTATTTTATTTCATTATGTTTTATTTTTATTATTTTATTACTTCCCTTCTACGTGACTTTACCGAGAATTATTTTATTTTATTATGTTTTATTTTTATTATTTTATTACTTCCCTTCTACGTGACTTTACCGAAAGAACCAAGAAGATGAATCCCTGCAGTCACGAAAGCTTTAAATCGAAAAATACTCTTTGTTTTTTTCGGTAAAGTGACGTATAAAGAGAAAATGAAAAATTAAATACTAGCATACGACGTTTCGATTGCAACACAAGCAATCATCATCAGGTATAAATGAAATAGAAACACAAATCTATGTACGTCTCTCTCTCTCTCTATGTATCTCTACCCGTAAAAACAAAGTTTTTCACTATAAATCCTTTATATGCGTGGCGGCTAGAGTCCTCTCGTCCTCTGGCTTGAGATGGCTGCCACCTATGGGTCAGATGATTGCCTGCCACCATTAAGCAATTGGTAATTATATATAAAACATTTTCCCTAAAAAGTGTAAAGTTATGTAAAAAAAAATTGACGAAAATAAATTGTCACGCACAACGAGTCTGTGTGCAAAATGTCAGCTCGATTGGATCACGGGAAGTGGGTTAAAAAACGACCGAAAGATTTGCACGGTCGTAAGCGCGCAAGCAAGCAAGCAAGTGAACTTAATCTAAAGGATTTCAAAATACCTCGTTAGAGTTGTCGACAACTTGCATGTCAACCTTAGCATTATCCACTTCCGTGAATCTATAAACAGACGGTCTATGGAACAAATGAATGGGGTTTTCCTTAATCTTTAAGTATGGATTGGGTGTCATATATATGCGTTAGTGTATGAAAAATTATAGCTTATGGCATATTTTTTAATGTTTTACAAAACGGCGGTGTATTTTTAAATCCTTTATATTAAGTTCACTTGCTTGCTTGCTTGCGCGCTTACGACCGTGCAAATCTTTCGGTCGTTTTTTAACCCACTTCCCGTGATCCAATCGAGCTGACATTTTGCACACAGACTCGTTGTGCGTGACAATTTATTTTCGTGAAAAATGTTTTCCAAAATTTTCTACTTTTTAGGAAAAAAAATGTTTCACTAACACAATCATATATTTTTCCTAAACACAGAAAATTATTCTGGATGTGTGTCAACACACTCAAACGAAACTCTTACTCAAGAAAAACATAAATGAATAATAAAATTAAACCGATGCCACGCATATAAAGGATTTATAGTGAAAAACTTTGTTTTTACGGGTACATTTTTTTTATAATTGATTTGTCAACCGCTAACTAAGCTCTCAACAAACGACGAGCCCTCGGTTTCACTAGCCGGCTTGTTAGTGCGGCTAATTTAGTTGTAAGGGCAGCTATCTAACTAATTTCTGTTAACAAGCTGAATCACGTGGGCAGCTATATAACTTATTTCTCTTATTGGTTCTTTCGGTAAAGTCACGTAGAAGGGAAATAATAAAATGATAAAAATAAAGCATAATAAAATAATTCTCACGACGTTTTGGCTTGGAGCCTGGGGTTGTCATTCAGACTCTGTCTTCTCGACAGACCTGATCTTCACCTGAGGACGGCTGCTTGCATTGTGGCCGAAACGTCGTGAGAAATGTATTTTATTATGTTTTATTTTTATTACTTTATTACTTCCCTTCTACGTGACTTTACCGAAAGAACCAAGAAGATGAATCCCTGCAGTCACGAAAGCTTTAAATCGAAATTTAAGGGATAGCTCGTTATGGTAAGTCAAATAACGAATGGCTTACCACAATATGACGCCCTTCAAACTGTCCTGTTATGCAGAATGAACCGACTTGTTGGTGAATATTGTATCACGCGCGGCCTGAGGCTTGGAGGCCCCCTGGCAGTCCGAGGCCCCTGGGCAATGGGGCCTCACTGGCACGGTCCATAATCCAGCCTTGGGCAGCAGCAGCAGATGCAGCAGAGGCAGCAGCAACAGTAGCAGAGGCGGCGGCAGCAGCAGCAGCAGCAGCAGGAGCAGCAGCAGCAGCAGAGACAGCAGCAGCAGAGGCAGCGGCAGCAGCAGTAGCAGAGGCAGCAGCAGCAGAGGCAGCAGCAGCAGCAGATGCAGCAGAGGCAGTAGCAGATGCAGCAGAGGCAGCAGCAGAGGCAGCAGCAGAGGCAGCAGCAGAGGCAGCAGCAGAGGCAGCAGCAGAGGCAGCAGCAGAGGCAGCAGCAGAGGCAGCAGCAGAGGCAGCAGCAGAGGCAGCAGCAGCAGTAGCAGAGGCAGCAGCAGCAGAGGCAGCAGCAGCAAAGGCAGCATCAGTAGTAGCAGTAGTAGCATCAGTAGCAGCAGCAACAGCAGCAGCAGCAGACGCAGCAGCAGCAGAGGCAGCAGCAGCAAAGGCAGCATCAGTAGTAGCAGTAGTAGCATCAGTAGCAGCAGCAACAGCAGCAGCAGCAGACGCAGCAGCAGCAGAGGCAGCAGTAGCAGAGGCAGCAGAGGCAGCAGCAACAGCAGCAGAGGCAGCAGCAGCAGCAGAGGCAGCAGCAGCAGAGGCAGCAGCAGCAGATGCATCATCACCAGGTGCTGTGCTTCGGTGGGGCAGGGAGAGGAGCGTTCTAAGTTTAACGATTCGAGAGGTTTTTAAAGTTGTGGTTGTTGTTGTTTTTGCTCGCATCGGTAATGCAATATTCATTAGTTTGGATTGTGAGTGCGCGTGTGTGTGTGTCTGTCTGTCTGTGTGTGTGTGGTATAGCGGTTAGCGCTGCGCTACGAACCTGGCGATTATCCGAATCGGTCCTGGGCCTCCCCTAGGTCGACTCGGCCTCAAATGAGTACCTGGTGCGGCGCGTTAAAGACGTCGCCACTGGCGTGGTTCTGTCCACCCACCACCCCCCTCGTGTGCCGTGCCGGCCTTCATAGCTGCTGCTCGCTAACAGCACTTGCCCCAACAGTCTGGTACAGGCTACACGGGGGATCTTTGTCTATACTGTGTAGCATTAGTAATAAGCGCCGTGGTGATGCCGCCGAATGCATTATTGAAAGGGTGCACTTTGTGCCTTAAGTGTCCTTCTCTGGCCGGCTGCGTAAGACGGGGAATGGGTCGGGAGGGTCAGTTGTGGAGAGGTGAAGGTTTAGAGTGGGTGGGTGGGTGGGGAGGAGGGAGGGGGGTCCACATGGAATGCATTGAGAGTTTAGGAGAGGTCAGTTATCCTTCCCCCGCCAAGTTGGCTACGTACGGTGCGAAAGAAGTTCAACATACGCGACACACAGAGATGCCATTTCGCGGACTCTTATCTACTGACGAGGCCTGCTGCTGTATGTTTGGAGTTTGCGTGTCTCTCTCTTTCATCATCATCATCACGGTGGCTAGGAGATGTTAACTACCTCGCCTGGTGTACAGGAGGTCGTGGGTTCGATCCAGACCCTGACGCCTGCTGTATATTTGGAGTTTGCGTGTCTCTCTCTCTCTCTCATCATCATCATCACGGTGGCTAGATGTTAACTACCTCGCCTGGTATGCAGGAGGTCGTGGATTCGATCCCGACCCTGACGCCTGCTGCTGTATATTTGGAGTTTGCGTGTCTCTCTCTCTCATCATCATCACGGTGGCTCGGAGATGTTAACTACCTCGCCTGGTATGCAGGAGGTCTTGGGTTCTATCCCGACCCTGACGCCTGCTGTATATTTAGAGTTTGCGTGTCTCTCTCTCTCATCACCATCACGGTGGCTATGAGATGTTAACTACCTCGCCTGGTATACAGGAGGCCGTGGGTTCGATCCCGACCCTGACGCCTGCTGCTGTATATTTAGAGTTTGCGTGTCTCTCTCTCTCTCTCATCATCATCACGGTGGCTAGGAGATGTTAACTACCTCGCCTGGTGTGCAGGAGGTCGTGGGTTCGATCCCGACCCTGACGCCTGCTGCTGTATGTTTGTAGTTTGCGTGTCTCTCCCCGTGGTCGCGTAGATTTTTCTCCGGGCACACCTCCGTTTCCCCCCCCCCCCCCCACATTTTAGCATCAACGTCACAAGTTTTAGAGTATTTTGCTAACTGCTGTGCATTTCCACGTCCTCTGGTCTAACACTGTTGAGACTCGGCTCTAAAGAAAGCTGTGGACCAATCAGTTTAAAAGACAAATACATATCTTATAATAAGAGCGTGTTTTTTTGTTTGCATGTTAACCGCAAGGATGTGTGGTTAATGCAAACATAATTCCTTGCAAGAAGGTTTCAGTTTGGTTTTTTAACATCTTAACACAGTTTCGATTTAAAGCTTTCGTGACTGCAGGGATTCATCTTCTTGGTTCTTTCGGTAAAGTCATCACGTTGAAGGGCAGCAGCAGCAGTAGCAGCAACAGCAATAGCAGCAGTTGCAATCGCAGCAGCAGTAGCAACAGCAGCAATAGCAGCAGCAGTAGCAGCAATAGCAGTAGCAGCAGTTGCAATAGCAGCAGCAGTAGCAGCAGTAGCAGCAGCAGTAACAGCAGCAGCAATAGTAGCAGCAGCAGTAGCAGCAGCAGCAATAGCAGCAGCAGCGGCAGCAGCAGCAGTAGCGGCAGCAGTAACAGCAGCATCAATAGCAGCGGCAGCAGTAGCAGCAGCAACAGCAGCAGTAGGAGCAGTAGCAGCAGCAATAGCAGCAGCAATAGCAGCAGCAGTAGCAGTAATAGCAGCAACAGCAGCAGTAGCAGCAGTTGCAATAGCAGCAGCAGTAGCAGCAGCAACAGCAGCAGTAGGAGCAGTGGCAGTAGCAGCAGCAATAGCAGCAGCAATAGCAGCAGCAGTAGCAGTAATAGCAGCAACAGCAGCAGTAGCAGCAGTTGCAATAGCAGCAGCAGTAGCAACAGCAACAACAGCAGCAGCAGTAGCGGCAGCAGCTGCATGTGCGTTCGTCATGACAACCCGTATACGATTAGAGTCTCAAGTGTGCTACCGAGATGGGGGGAGGGGGGGGGCTATATGGTACCTCGGGCCCTGGGGGGTAAGGAGCAGAGCCCTTCAATTGCTGTGACTGCCTCGGCTTATGGCCGTCCATAAATGACGTCACGCACCTGGAGGGTGGGGGGGGTTGAGAAATGTGACGTCACATCAAAACGCGCAACTTTAAATAAATATAGACAACACGTTCTACTTGTTTAAATAGACTTTTTAATAAATGTTTTCTTCTACAACATCAGAGTGCAGCGCCACATTGAATACGCACTACTAAGACAATAGTTTAAAGCAATTTGAAGCATTTTTTTTATATTTTGGGGGGGGGAGGGCAGAGCTTTGTGACGTCATATTTGAGAGAGGGGGGGGGTCTGACTTTTTGTGACGCCGTGTGACGAGGGGGGGGGGGTCAAAAATCGTTCAGAATCGCGTGACGTCATTTATGGACGGCCCCCTGGTTTAAAAAAAAAACCCAAAAAACTTGCAATCGGATATTGGAAATGAAGAGTCTCGCGGGGGGAGGGGGGAGGGGGGGAGTTGATTTTGTATTGATCGATAAGTTGGGATTGGGATCGATAAGTTGGGACTCGGTTTGCGAGAGGGACGCTGCCGCTTGGAAATTCGAACGACAACAAAACAAATATTCATCTTCTTGTGAGTCAAGTTCACCATGGAAGTCCAGTTTACCATGGGAGTCGAGATCACCATGGGAGTCTAATTTACCATCGAAGTCCAGTTTACATGGAAGTCCAGTTTCTATGCGAGTCCAGTTCACCATGGAAGTCCAGTTCACCATGGAAGTTCAGTTCACCATGGAAGTCCAGTTTACCATGGAAGTCCAGTTCACCATGGAAGTCCAGTTCACCATGGAAGTCCAGTTCACCATGGAAGTCCAGTTTACCATGGTAGTCCAGTTCACCATGGAAGTCCAGTTTACCATGGAAGTCCAGTTCACCATGGGAGTCCAGTTCACCATGGAAGTTCTGTTCACCATGGGAGTCCAGTTTCCATGCGAGTCCAGTTCACCATGGAAGTCCAGTTTACCATGGAAGTCCATCGTGTAATGGGGGGGTGGGTGGGGGGTGGGGGATGATGATCAGTGCATGTGGTCTCGACTGACCCACCACCCCCCCACCACCCCCACGTTTACCGTCTTTGGTAGGGGCCCCCCCAAGTCACTGCAGGTCGCTGATGACGCGTCGGAGACCTCAACATGGCTGACTTGCCCCAGATGCAAGGTAAACACACACACACAGTGTACACACATGGTGTACACACACACACAGTGTGTCATCTTCATCATCATCGTCGTCATCTTCATCCGTCATCGTCATTATCATCGTCATCATCCAACATCGTCATCATCATCGTCGTCATCATCGTCGTCATCATCGTCGTCATCATCATCGTCATCATCGTCATCATCGTCATCATCGTCATCATCGTCATCATCATCATCATCATCGTCATCATCATCGTCATCATCATCATCGTCATCATCATCATCATCGTCATCATCATCATCGTCATCATCATCATCGTCGTCATCATCCTCATCATCTGTCATCATCTGTCATCATCATCATCGTCATCATCATCATCGTCATCTTCGTCATCATCATCATCATCATCTTCGTCGAGTTGCACCTCGCCTGACACGAGCGCTCTGGTGACGTCCCCGCCACTTTGTGCTGAACGGACGTTGTTGTCACGACGATCACACACCGTGTAACACAACTCTTCTCCCTGGGTAGTAAGTGTTCATCTTTTTTCATTGCTCATGCCTTACAAGTCTAACTAATGCCTCGTATTATTCCCCACAAACTCTTTGGTTTTTTCGGTAAAGTCACGCCAAGTTGTCCCCACCTGAAGAAGGACGCTTGTTTTGCCCCCGAAAGGTCGTGATTTAGTTTATTTTAATTTTTCACCCACGTGGCTTTACCGAAAAAAACAAAGAGTATGAATCCTTGCAGTCACGAAAACTTCAAATCCAGAATTCCCCACAAACTTTGCTTTTGTGACAAGGACTTTAGGTGAAGCAATTGACACAAATGCACACCGCGTTTTCTCACTGACAATAGGCACATTTCAAAATATCACTGTCCTGGTCACAAAAGCAAAGTTTGTGGGGAATAAGACCCATCTTCTTGGTTCTTACGGCAAAGTCACGTAGAATGGAAATAATAAAATAATAAAAATAAAACATAATAAAATACAATTCTCACGACGTTTCGGCCACAACGCAAGCAGCCGTCCTCAGGTGAAGAACAGAAAGACAAATCGAAAAATAATAGCCATGTTCTGTACTTTTGAGGCATAAAAGCAATTAGGAAATAACACTTACTACTACCCAGGATCAAAATATGTTTTTGTTAAAGTGTCATCATTATCAGCAGCTGCCATGATCTATCCGCTGCTAGATGAAGCCCTCGGCTAAGGGAGGTGAGGGAGGGGGGCGGTGGGCTGGGTGGATATTTGACCATACTTCACCACGCTGGTCAGGGCAGGTCAGCGTGAGCCGCGGCTGGGAGTCGAACTCGGGTGTCTGGCCGTTGTGCCCACCACCTCACGGCTCCAAGCAACTACAAGCAGGAGCATGATAGATAAATAAATAAAATGTTTAAAAAAATGTTGACTTTAAACTTTGGTGACTGCATGAATTCACATTCTTGGTTCTTTCGGTAAAGTCACGTAGAAAGAAAAAAAAATGAAATAAATTTTAATTAAAAATAATAAATTGAAAATAATTAAAGCAAAAAAAAAACCCACGACGTTTCGATCGCAACACAAGCGCTCCTCGTTTTCCGTCTACGTGACTTTACCGAAAGAACAAAGAAAATTAAAAACATATTTTTCGTTTAATATATACATGAGATTAAAAAAAAATAGCAATTATGAATCATAGGTTACGACGTTTGTATTATGCCGATGATGATTAAGAGGAAGCGTAGACGACTCACGAAGCATGCTGGATTCTTTGTTCCGATCGTATATTAGCGAGGATCAATAATGCACCGGGCAACGCACTCACGCGCACACAGGCAAAGGTCCCCCGTATAGCCTCCGCAGACCGTAGGGGCAAGTGCTGTGAGCGTGCAGCAGGGGGGGGGGAGCAACACGACGCCCGGCCGCCTTTGTCTCCCTCGTGGCGATGTTTACAAACGGCACCAAATGTTGTTATTGTGAATCATAGCACGGCTGGCTATGCACATACCGGGCACTGTGCTCATTTGAGGCCGAGTCGACCTAGGGGATGACCAGGACATACGTGTGTATGTGTGTACAACAACAAAGACAAAGATCCCCGTATAGCATCGCCACTAGGGAGACAAAGGCGGCCGGGCGTGGTGCTGGCCACCCACCCCTCGTGCGCCGTTCTGGGCTTTCATAGGTTGCTACTCGCTAACCGCACTTGCCCCAACAGTCTGTTACAGGCTATACGGGGAGTCTTTGTCTTTGTGTGCACACACACACAAAAGCAGCAGTACTCTAACGTGAGTGCGGACGGGTAATTATATTATCAGAGCGAATCATCAAAGCGCTTCCTGTACCATTGAACAAGAGGTGTGGGGGTGGTGGGGGTGGTGGGGGTGGTGGGGGTGGTGGGGGTGGTGGGGGTGGTGGGGGTGGTGGGGGTGGGGGGAGGGGCACTGC
This sequence comes from Lampetra planeri, assembly GCF_965212315.1. Classification (NCBI taxonomy): domain Eukaryota; kingdom Metazoa; phylum Chordata; class Hyperoartia; order Petromyzontiformes; family Petromyzontidae; genus Lampetra; species Lampetra planeri. The sequence continues at coordinate 3,188,650 of NC_136165.1, forward strand.
CCATCTCCTCTTTACAACCCTGAGCCAGTGCTGGAAATTCCACGTTCCCATGGCGGGGACGAGTCTAACCCTAAAGCTCACCCTTAACCCTGAGCACAAACCCTAACCACAAACCCTAGCCACAAACCCTAACCCTAGCAAAGAAGTTCAGATTACCATGGGAGTCCAGATTATCTTGGAAATCCATGATGCCAAATGAGAAAAATTTAAGACGGAAAATCAGGGCACAAATCATCGCCCTCCCACTCCTGGCATTAAGATGTTCGCTCTCAGGCCTGGTGCTGCCTGACAGCGAACACTGGGGCAGCTGCCACTTGGGGTGCCCCCTCGTCTAGACCATTTTGCCAGGTAAGGCCAGACTGAGCATGGTCATCACAAATGATCGCCTAACGAAGAGTGGCTTATCGTCATCATCACGCGGAAATGTATCACGGCAGCCAAAATGCTTGAAACGCGTGACTTTGATTCTTTATGTGGAGGGAAAAAGCGGAGGACCCGGAGAGAAAAATCTACGCGACCACGGGGAGAGAGAGAGAGACACGCAAACTGCAAATATACAGCAGCAGGCGTCAGGGTCGGGATCGAACCCACGACTTCTGCCGAGCCACCGTGATGATGATGAGAGAGAGAAAGACACGCAAACTCCAAATATACAGCAGCAGGCGTCAGGGTCGGGATCGAACCCACGACTTCTGCCTAGCCACCGTGATGATGATGAGAGAGAGAGAGAGACACGCAAACTCCAAATATACAGCAGCAGGCGTCAGGGTCGGGATCGAACCCACGACTTCTGCCTAGCCACCGTGATGATGATGAGAGAGAGAGAGAGACACGCAAACTCCAAATATACAGCAGCAGGCGTCAGGGTCGGGATCGCACCCACGACCTCCTGTATACCAGGCGAGGTAGTTAACATCTCCTAGCCACCGTGATGATGATGAGAGAGAGAGAGAGACACGCCAACTCCAAATATACAGCAGGCGTCGGGATCCAACCCACGACCTCCTGTATACCAGGCGAGGTAGTTAACATCTAGCCACCGTGATGATGATGATTAGAGAGAGAGAGACACGCAAACTCCACATATACAGCAGCAGGCGTCAGGGTCGGGATCCAACCCACGACCTCCTGTATACCAGGCGAGGTAGTTAACATCTGCCTAGCCACCGTGATGATGATGAGAGAGAGAGAGACACGCAAACTCCAAATATACAGCAGCAGGCGTCAGGGTCGGGATCCAACCCACGACCTCCTGTATACCAGGCGAGGTAGTTAACATCTGCCTAGCCACCGTGATGATGATGAGAGAGACACCACAAACTCCAAATATACAGCAGGCGTCGGGATCAAACCCACGACCTCCTGTATACCGGGCGAGGTAGTTAACATCTCATAGCCATCGTGATGATGATGAGAGAGACACCACAAACTCCAAATATACAGCAGGCGTCAGGGTTGGGATCGAACCCACGACCTCCTGTATACCAGGCGAGGTAGTTAACATCTCATAGTCACCGTGATGATGATGAGAGAGAGAGAGACACGCAAACTCCAAATATACAGCAGCAGGCGTCAGGGTCGGGATCAAACCCACGAACCTCCTGTATACCAGACGAGGTAGTTAACATCTCATAGCCATCGTGATGATGATGAGAGAGACACCACAAACTCCAAATATACAGCAGGCGTCGGGATCAAACCCACGACCTCCTGTATACCGGGCGAGGTAGTTAACATCTGCCTAGCCAACGTGGCGTTGAAGGGGTGTGGTTGGAGACACGTGGGACGCGCCCTTGCTCCGCGTCTCACCGGGAGACCAGATCTTCCTGTTTGTCTGCACAAGCCGGAACCCGAATTTGCGCGCTGACTGTTTGAGCCTCCCTGCGACCGGGGGCGACTTCATATTCGGCATCGACGCCGATGCTATTTGTGATTAATGTGATGCCGATGATTGTTATTTGGTGGTGGTGGTGTTGTCGTCGTTAGAATTAATTACGAATTGTTCGCACGTCCGAGGCCGTCTTCTTGGGTGTGCATCTGTCGAGGCCACGTGTTCTTTCTTTATTGCAAGGCCATCGCGGGGGCCACGAGTGAGGCCCCTGGTGGCCTTTAGTGCGGCCCCTGGTGGTCTTTAGTGTGGCCCCTGGTGACCTTTAGTGTGGCCCCTGATGACCTTTAGTGTGGCCCCTGATGACCTTTAGTGTGGCCCCTAGTGGCCTTTAGTGTGGCCCCTGGTGACCTTTAGTGTGGACCCTGGTGGCCTTTAGTGTGGACCCTGGTGGCCTTTAGTGAGACTCCTGGTGGCCTTTAGTGTGGCCCCTGGTGGCCTTTAGTGTGGCCCCTGGTGGCCTTTAGTGTGGCCCCTGGTGGCCTTTAGTGTGGCCCCTGGTGGTCTTTAGTGAGGCCCCTGGTGGCCTTTAGTGTGGCCCCTGGTGGTCTTTAGTGAGGCCCCTGGTGGTCTTTAGTGAGGCCCCTGGTGGTCTTTAGTGTGGCCCCTGGTGGCCTTTAGTGCGGCCCCTGGTGGCCTTTAGTGCGGCCACTAACGTGTGCCCCCTCTCGACAATACACGAATGGTGAAATCACCACACCCCCCTCCCCCATCATCATTATCGTGCTGCTGTCACAAAGCCTCCAATGGTGGCTTGACGTGGCGTGGCGGGCAACCCTCAACGCTCTTGACGATGTCTCATCGGCCAAAGTGTCTCTCACCCTAGATTTGAAGCTTTCGTGACTGCAAGGATTCAAATTCTTAGGTTTTTTCGGTAAAATCGCGTAGGTTAATTTTTTAAAATTCAAATTAATTATTTTTATTTTACTTTTATTAATTTTAATTTTTTTACCTACGTGACTTTACCGAAAAAACCTAAGAATATGTCTCTCACCCCCCCACCTCTGAAAACGATGAACACCACCGCTCCAGGCCTTGTTCCCCAGGAGGCTCCTGGCTAAACCTTTCGCGGGCCGTGCGGGACTACGGATTCACTCCCGCCGCGGTCATTTTGTTTGTTTGTTAAAATCACAATTTGTGTCAAACACAAATATTTAAGCCACACGCGTATTTTTGTTGTTGTTGTTGTTGTCAATCAGTGAGCAAGCGACAATGATAACAAATTGAATCTTGATTTAAAGCTTTCGTGACTGCAGGAATCCATACTCTTTGGTTCGTTTGGTAAAGTCGCGTGATTTTACCGAAAGGATAATAAATTGACTGCGATTTATTTAAAACTACCTCCCTCCGCCCACACCTCGCCTATTTTCCCACCCACACCACACCAGGGCATCTGACGTGGCCGTAATGATGATTGCTACAATCATTATAACATCGATCATTCCACTACTACTACCACCTACTACGTGAGTGACATCACGGGTGATATCGACCTTCAAACTCTGCATGTGGTGCCAATGGAATGCCGGCAAACCCGTTGCTGATGAGGCTGCTAAAGAGCGAACCCGCCCACCGTGTCAAGAGGAATCGCTCGCAGCCGGTCAACGAGGGGGGAGGAGGGAGGGAGGGAGGATCGGTGCGGCATCTCCAGCGTTCAGGTGATCACGCCCAGGTGCTGACACTCATGTACTGTCAATTTCGATTTAAAGCTTTCGTGACTGCAGGGATTCATCTTCTTGGTTCTTTCGGTAAAGTCACGTAGAAAGGGAAGTAATAAAATAATAAAAATAAAACATAATAAAATAATTAGCTTTCGATTTAAAGCTTTCGTGACTGCACGGAATTCATCTTCTTGGTTCTTTCGGTAAAGCCATCACGTAGAAAGGGAAGTAATAAAATAATAAAAAATAGAACATAATAAAATACAATTCTCACGACGTTTCGGCCACAACGCAAGCAGCCGTCCTCAGGTGAAGACCAGGTCTGTCGGGGAGACAGCGTCTCAGGTACTGCTTAGATACTGACACCCAGGTACTGACACACACACACACACACGGGAGAGACACGCTCGCTTAACCGACACGCGCGCGCTGACACAGACATCCGCACCGACACGGATGACACATTTTAGTCGCACGCAGCAACGCACGCTCACTTCACGCGCGCGCACGCAGCCGCTGTGGCACGCACGCGCATCCAGGGAAGACGCCACGCACGGAGTACCAACATCATCGGGGTAGGAGGAGGAGGAGGGGGGAGGGGTCGTCACCGCTCGTTCGTGCCCACCGCTCTTCTCACAGTGAGTGAGTCACGGGGAAGGGGATCGTAGCGAGAGGTGGGAGAGAGAGAGAGAGGGGTCGTGGGGTTGTTGGCGTGCGCGTGTATGTGGGGAGCGGTGGTGTGGCGGTTAGCGCTACGCTGCGCTACGAACCTGGCGACCCGGGTTCGATTCCCGCTCACGGCCAACATCAGGGACGATTGTCTGAACCGGTCCCGGGCCTCCCCTAGGTCGACTCGGCCTCCAAATGAGTACCTGGTGCGATGCGTAAATATCGCCGGGCGTGGTGTTGGTCACCCACCGCCTCGTGTGCCGTGCCGACCTTCATAGGCGCTCGCTAACAGCACTTGCCCCTGCAGTCTGTTAAGGCTACACGGGGGATCTTTGTCTTTTTGTCTTGTGCATCAGCCAGTCGTCTCAGTCATCTCAGTCAGTCGACCCGTGGCACCTGCTGGGTCTGCCCCGTGACCCCCTCCTGCCAGCGGGCGTTCGACACTTTCACGTGGTAGCCTCAAGGTGCACATGGCCTGGCACAAGCGTCGTGGTGACGTCACCGCCACTTAGTGGCGAATGGCGGTTGTTGCTGTTGTTGTTGTGTTTTTGTGGTTGGGGGGCAATCGTCTCAAGTCAGTCAGCCCGTGGCCTTCAAACAAAGACGGTCTCGCGATGTGGTCTGATGGAGACTGTGGGGGGCAAGTGCTGTTCACGAAGGCCGGGTTGGGGTGGGGGTGGCCGGAACCACGCAACGGCCGCCTTTGTCTCCCCAGAGGCAACGGTTTTTTTTTGCACTCATTTGAGGCCGAGTCGACCTAGGGGAGGCCCAGGACGGGTCGCTGGCAGTCGAACTCGGGTCGGTTCGTAGCGCGGCGTGGCGCTAACCATTGCGCCACCGCTCCACCATTGTTCATCCCTGTCGCGTCCAAGGCGGCAGAGAGGTCCTGGTGGGGGGGTGTGGGGGGGGGTGTGGGGGGGTTGGGTGGAGTGTGCGGGGGTGAGGGGGGGTGGGTGGAGTGTGTGCGTGAGTGTGTGCGTGGGTGTGTGTGTGCGTGCGTGGGTGTGCGTGCGTGGGTGTGCGTGCGTGGGTGTGCGCGCGTGTGTGTGTGGATGAGTGTGTGTGGTGTGTGGATGTGTGTGGGTGTGTGTGTGTGGTGTGTTTGTGTGGTTGTGTGTGTGTGTATATGTGTGTGTATGTGTGTGGTGTGTTTGTGTGGTTGTGTGTGTGTGTATGTGTGTGGATGTGTGTGTGTGTGGTGTGTGTGTGGGGGTGTGTGGATGTGTGTGGTTGTGTGTGTGTATGTGTGTGGATGTGTGTGTGTGGTGTATGTGTGTGTGTGGTGTGTTTGTGTGGTTGTGTGTGTGTGTGTATGTGTGTGGATGTGTGTGTGTGTGGTGTGTGTGTGGGGGTGTGTGGATGTGTGTGGTGTGTGTGTGGTTGTGTGTGTGGATGTGTGTGTGTGGTGTGTGTGTATGTGTGTGTGTGGTGTGTTTGTGTGGTTGTGTGTGTGTGTGGATGTGTGTGGTGTGTGTGTGGTTGTGTGTGTGTGTATGTGTGTGTGTGGTGTGTGTGGATGTGTGTGTGTGGTGTGTGTGGATGTGTGTGTGTGGTGTGTGTATGTGTGTGTGTGTGTATGTGTGTGGATGTGTGTGTGTGGTGTGTGTGTGGATGTGTGTGTGTGTGGTGTGTGTGTGCATGTGTGTGTGGTGTGTGGTGTGTGTGTATGTGTGTGTGTGGGGTGTGTGTGTGGTGTGTGTGTGGTGTGTTTGTGTGGATGTGTGTGTGTGTATGTGTGGTGTGTGTCTGTACACACACGGTGTGTATGTGTGTGGATGTGTGGATGTGTGTGTGTGGGGTGTGTGTGTGGTGTGTTTGTGTGGATGTGTGTGTGTATGTGTGGTGTGTGGGGTGTGTGTGTGGTGTGTGTGTGGTGTGTTTGTGTGGATGTGTGTGTGTGTGTATGTGTGGTGTGTTTGTGTGGAGGTGTGTGTGTGTGTATGTGTGTGTGGATGTGTGTGTGTATGTGTGGTGTGTGTCTGTACACACACGGTGTGTATGTGTGTGGATGTGTGGATGTGTGTGTGTGGGGTGTGTGTGTGGTGTGTTTGTGTGGATGTGTGTGTGTATGTGTGGTGTGTGTCTGTACACACACGGTGTGTGCTGACTCATCGCGCCATCGCGCTCATCAAGGACCCAGCGTGGATGGAGCCCGCGAGAGAGGGGAGGGGAGGAGGATGACGACGATGATGACGACGATGATGACGACGATGATGACGATGTTAATGATGACGATGATGATGAAGATGATGACGACGATGATGATGATAACGATGCTAATGATGACGATGATGATGATGGCGATGATGATGATGATGATAACGATGTTAATGATGACGATGATGATGACGATGATGATGATAACGATGTTAATGGTGACGATGATGATGACGATGATGATGACGATGTCCAGGCTATGTCACGATGGGTTTGTTTGGCCCAATTACACCACTGAGTGATAGTAGTCGTAGGGCTTTCGCGAGAAATATTATCCATATAAGAGGTTTTGTTTTGGTGGGTAGGTCGTGTAGTCATCAATGTGTCGTGAAGACCGCCACCAACCCCGACGCAGTCAATGAGTGAGGGCGCGTCACGCAACACGAAACCTGTCAATTCGTTACTACAACATTTACAATTATAGTGTAGTGTATAGTGTAGTATACCAGTACAGCACTAACCGGTTGTGTGTTGGAGAGTAAACCCACTACAACATTTACAATTATAGTGTAGTGTATAGTGTAGTGTATAGTGTAGTGTATAGTGTAGTGCATAGTGTAGTGTATAGTGTAGTGTATAGTGTAGTGCATAGTGTAGTGTATAGTGTAGTGTATAGTGTAGTGTATAGTGTAGTGTATAGTGTCGTGTATAGTGTAGTATATAGTGTCGTGTGTAGTGTAGTGTATAGTGTAGTGTATAGTGTAGTGTACTAGTACAGCACTAACCGGTTGTGTGTTGGAGAGTAAACCCACTACAACATTTTACAATTCGAATAACCTGGCGACATTTTGCCGGTAATTACAACAACAACAACAACGGAAACGAGCAGCAGCATCAGGCAGCAGCCACAGACTCCTCCTGTTTCCGACTTAAATCGAGGAGGGGATAAATGTGATGTCGTAACTTGTGAATCTATCATTGTGCGAAAATCAGAGGGCTGGGGGTGTAATGTATGCATTTAAATGACAAAAATGGATCTACAGTGAATCCACATGATGTATTGTGTGTACGAGATTCCATCAATTGCGTCGCAACATTTATCTCGCAAGAGCGTGCGACTAGCGTGCCTCTGCTTAATTGCTGGTGAGCATTCAACAGGTCGAACGGAACGTTTACGAAAATGTCGATTTAAAGCTTTCGTGACTGCAGGGATTCATCTTCTTGGTTCTTTCGGTAAAGTCACGTAGAAGGGAAGTAATACAATAATAAAAATTAAACATAATAAAATTATTCTCAACGACGTTTCGGCCACATTTTTATTTATTATTTTATTACTTCCCTTCTACGTGACTTTACCGAAAGAACCAAGAAGATGTTTACGAAAATGTCAAGGGATTAATAAAAGGGTCGCAATAATTATTGTAATTGAAAGTCACGAAGGGAATGTCCCATCACGACCCCCAATTGGACGGAGGGCTCCGTCAAACCTCACTCAGGAAGGTGAAATTGACGGGATATCGATTGATAATTGGTTTTTTACCCTTCTATTTGGCAACAAAACTGACACCTTTTTTTTTACAAGGAGTCATGTTTGCATAGACCACAATACCTGCAGCCATAATGCAAACAAAAAACATAACTCTGATAATATATGCAGGACAGTGCATATATTATCTGATAATATATGCAGGACAGTGCATATATTATCAGAGTTATGTTTTTTGTTTGCATTATGGCTTAGTGCTGTACTAGTACACTACACTGTACACTACACTATATACTACACTATACATTACACTATAATTGTAAATCGTGTAATGGGTTTACTCCCCAACACACAACCGGTTAGTGCTGTACTAGTATACTACACTACACTATACACTATACTATACTTCTTCTTGGTTCTTTCGGTAAAGTCACGTAGAAGGGAAATAATAAAATAATAAATATAAAACATAATAAAATAATTCTCACGCCGTTTCGGCCACAACGCAAGCAGCCGTCCTCAGGTGAAGAATAGATCTGTCGGAAAGACAGAGTCTGAATGAAACACCACCAGGCTTGGAGCGTATATTTAAGCTGGGTTGGAGGGGGAAGAGCGCCTTGTCTCTCTCCTCGCCTCTCTCTCTGTCTGTCTCTGTCTCTCTCTCTCTCCCCGCCTCTCTCTCTGTCTGTCTCTCTCTCTCTCCCCGCCTCTCTCTCTGTCTCTCTCTGTCTGTCTCTCTGTCTCTCTCTGTCTGTCTCTCTCCCCGCCTCTCTCTGTCCTCGGACGAACGACACCGATGCTCGTCACCAATTTCTACTCAACCCCGTTGATTTATTCCGCGTCAGAACCGCGGGACGATCGACAGAGGACGGCTTCGTTTGGGATGAGCAGCAGCAGCAGGAGGAGGTGGCGGTGGTGATGGGGTCGGCGTGGAGTTTGAGACATTTGGGACGCGGTAATTGGGAATGGTGAAGAGGGAAGCGATGGGGCAGATTTGTGTTTTTTTGTTGGGGTGGTCGTGGGTTTCTCTCTCGCTCTCTCTCTCTCTAGCAAATTGAATAAAGGCGATTCGGCCGGCCGATTTGGACGGGAGGGATTATTGTGATAGGCGGTGTCGATTACTCACAAGTTTCCCGCAACTGCAACAGCGACGAGGATTTGTCGGCACGCAAAGTGGACGCGCCAGGCACAGCGGTCGTCAACATTTGAATGTTGCATCAACCCGAGCTACCCCACCGCCACCACCACCACCTCCACCTCCACCACCACCTCCACCACCACCTCCACCACCACCTCCACCATCACCTCCACCACCGCCGCCACCTCCACCGCCACCACCTCCACCTCCACCACCACCACTACTTCGCCTGACCCCAACATGGTTCTGAGAAATAACTCTGTGAAGAATGAACGTCGATATTTGTGGTGGTAGTGGTGGCGTTGTGTGTGGTGGTGGTGGCAGGGGCTGTGTGTGGTGGTGGTGGTGGTGGCAGGCGCTGTGTGTGTGGTGGTGGTGGTGGTGGCAGGCGCTGTGTGTGTGGTGGTGGTGGTGGTGGTGGCAGGCGTTGTGTGTTGTGGTGGTGGTGGTGGCAGGCGCTTTGTGTGTGGTGGTGGTGGTGGAAGGCGCTGTGTGGTGGTGGCAGGCGTTGTGGTAGTGGTGGTGGTGGTGTGCGTTGTGTGTTGTGGTGGTGGTGGCAGGGGCTCTGTGCTGTAGTGGTGGTGGTGTGCGTTGTGTGTTGTGGTGGTGTGTGCTGTAGCGGTGGTGTGCACTGTGTGTTGTGGTGGTGGTGGCAGGCGTTGTGTGTTGTGGTGGTGGTGGTGGCAGGCGTTGTGTGTTGTGGTGGTGGTGGTGGCAGGCGTTGTGTGTTGTGGTGGTGGTGGTGGCAGGCGTTGTGTGTTGTGGTGGTGGTGGTGGTGGTGGCAGGCGTTGTGTGTTGTGGTGGTGGTGGCAGGCGTTGTGTGTTGTAGTGGTGGTGGTGTGTGTTGTAGTGGTGGTGGTGTGTGCCGTGTGTTGGCAGGTCACGAGCTGGCCATGTCGGATGGGGACTATGACTACCTCATCAAGCTGCTGGCGCTGGGAGACTCGGGCGTCGGCAAGACGAGCTTCCTGCACCAGTACACCGACGGGATCTTCCGTGCCAAGTTCATCGCCACGGTCGGCATCGACTTCAAGGAGAAGCGAGTGGTGGGTACAGCGGCAGGGACCTCCGGCTTACTCTCAAAAAGGTCAAATCGACTTCCTCGCTCGACCGAGCATCGAGGTCGTTGCGCATACGGGGACTCTCCCCTACTTACGAACGAGCTAAGTTCCAGAGGTCCGTTGTCGTAAGTCGATTTGTTCGTGAGTCCGACTTTTACTCCGGTCGATTGCAAACGTGTTGTACGGCGTGGAGACTAAACACGGGGAGTGGCTTTAAAAGTTGTATAATCTCCTGCAGATGTAGATGCCACTGGTTCTTCATGTTCTGCAGATGTAGATGCCACTGGTTCGTCACGTTCTGCAGACGTAGATGCCACTGGTTCTTCACGTTCTGCAGATGTAGATGCCACTGGTTCTTCACGTTCTGCAGATGTAGATGCCACTGGTTCTTCGCGTTTTGTAGATGTAGATGCCATTGGTTTTTCACGGTCTGCAGATGTAGATGCCACCAATTCTTCAGATTCTGCAGATGTAGATGCCACTGGTCCTTCATGTTCTGCAGATGTAGATACCACTGGTTTTTCACGTTCTGCAGATGTAGATGCCACTGGTTCTTCACGTTATGCAGATGTAGATTCCACCGGTTCTTCACGTTCTGCAGATGTAGATGCCACTGGTTCTTAACATTCTGCAGATGTAGATGCCACCGGCTCTTCACGATCTGTAGATGTAGATGCCACTGGTTTTTCACGTTCTGCAGATGTAGATGCCACAGGTTCTTCACGCTCTGTAGATGTAGATGCCACTGGTTCTTCACGTTTTGCAGATGTAGATGCCATTGATTCTTCACGTTCTGTAGATGTAGATGCCACTGGTTCTTCATGTTCTGCAGATGTAGATGCCACTGATTCTCCACGTTTTGTAGATGTAGATGCCACTGGTTTTTCACGTTCTGCAGATGTAGATGCCACAGGTTCTTCACGCTCTGTAGATGTAGATGCCACTGGTTCTTCACGTTATACAGATGTAGATGCCACTGGTTCTTCACATTCTGCAGATGTAGATGCAACTGGTTCTTCACGTTCTGCCGATGTAGATGCCACTGGCTCTTCACGTTCTGCAGACGTAGATGCCACTGGTTTTTCACGTTCGACAGATGTAGATGCCACTCGTTTTTCACGTTCCGCAGATGTAGATGCCACTGGTTCTTCACGTTCTGCAGATGTAGATGCCACTGGTTCTTCACGCTCTGTAGATGTAGATGCCACTGGTTCTTCACGTTCTGCAGATGTAGATGCCACTGATTCTTCACGTTCTGTAGATGTAGATGCCACTGGTTCTTCATGTTCTTCATATGTAGATGCCACTGGTTCTTAACATTCCGCAGATGTAGATGCCACCGGTTCTTCACGATCTGTAGATGTAGATGCCACTGGTTCTTCACGTTCTGCAGATGTAGATGCCACTGGTTCTTCACGCTCTGTAGATGTAGATGCCACTGGTTCTTCATGTTCTGCAGATGTAGATGCCACTCGTTCTTCATGTTCTGCAGACGTAGATGCCACTGGTTCTTCACGTTCTGCAGATGTAGATGCCGCTGGTTCTTCGCTTTTTGCAGATGTAGATGCCACTGGTTCTTCACGTTCTGCAGACGTAGATGCCACTGGTTCTTCACGTTTTGCAGATGTAGATGCCACTAGTTCTTCACGTTCTGTAGATGTAGATGCCACTGATTCTCCACGTTCTGTAGATGTAGATGCCACTGGTTCTTCACGTTATACAGATGTAGATGCCACTGGTTCTTCACATTCTGCAGATGTAGATGCAACTGGTTCTTCACGTTCTGCCGATGTAGATGCCACTGGCTCTTCACGTTCTGCAGACGTAGATGCAACTGGTTTTTCACGTTCTAGAGATGTAGATGCCACTGGTTCTTCACGTTCTGCAGACGTATATGCCACTGGTTCTTCACGTTCTGCAGATGTAGATGCCACTGGTTATTCGCGTTTTGTAGATGTGGATGCCACTGGTTTTTCACGTTCTGTAGATGTAGATGCCACTGGTTCTTCACGTTTTGCAGATGTAGATGCCACTAGTTCTTCACGTTCTGTAGATGTAGATGCCACTGATTTTTCACGTTCTGTAGATGTAGATGCCACTGGTTCTTCACGTTTTGCAGATGTAGATGCCACTAGTTCTTCACGTTCTGTAGATGTAGATGCCACTGATTTTTCACGTTCTGTAGATGTAGATGCCACTGGTTCTTCATGTTATACAGATGTAGATGCCACTGGTTCTTCACATTCTGCAGATGAAGATGCAACTGGGTTTTCACGTTCTGCAGACGTAGATGCCACTGGGTTTTCACGTTCTACAGATGTAGATGCCACTGGTTCTTCGCGTTTTGTAGATGTAGATGCCACTGGTTCTTCACGTTATACAGATGTAGATGCCACTGGTTCTTCACATTCTGTAGATCTAGATGCAACTGGTTCTTCACGTTCTGCCGATGTAGATGCCACTGGTTCTTCACGTTCTGCAGACGTAGATGCCACTGGTTTTTCGCGTTTTGTAGATGTAGATGCCACTGGTTCTTCACGTACCGCAGATGTAGATGCCACTGGTTCTTCACGTTCTGCAGATGTAGATGCCACTGGTTCTTCTACAGTCATCGCGATGTCAGTTTCCAACGACTTCGTAATTGCGTTTCACATTTGTTGTTGTTGTTATCGTCTTGCGTTTTTGTGCTTTTGGCTCGCAACTTTGCACTTCAGCCTGGCCCCCGGGAGCCGGTACACAAAACCGTTAGGATGATGCACATTTAAAATAACGCAATTACCCATCGTACGTGCGTCCACCACTGGAGCTATGCTACTTTAAAATCATCTGGGTTGATATCTCATTTTTTTTTAAACTTCCTTTTGTGTTTAGCTTGTTGTCCTTCCAACGCACATCCGATTAGCACGGTTAGCTACGTACGATGCGCGAAAGAGGGTCAACATACGTGTGTAATAATCCTTCTTGAGACGGCTTCGGAATCAGTCCTTTTTATTTCCACTCCACAATACACTTTACTCACTCACTCTCCGTTGCTGGCAGACAACGGAGAGAGGACAGACTTCGCACTAAGTCCCCACCGCGCACGTGGCACCCAGAGCCCCCCGTCCGCGCGTGACCCTGCTCTTGTCAGTTTCCAGTCTGCTCCCGATCGTTCTCTCTCACTCTCTCTTAATCCCTTCGTCACGTGGTCCCCCCAGCCAATCGTTCATGGACAGCTTCGACCATTCTCGATGGTTCCCTGTCAATCCCGGGACCACGCCCCTCATCCGGCTCCCCATTAGCTGGGGCCCCGAATGGCCAGGCCAATCACTCCTGATGACATGCCGTGATCACGCCTGGGCCATGGTCCCTATCTCAACCCTTATTGGCTACAAGCAGGACCGGCAAGCCAATCCCCACGTGAACCCTCTATGGCTGTTATTACACATGTATGAACACATATCTACATGCATATGTCTGTGTGTACGAAGAACTATTTTTTTTGCACACTGTACGTAGCCAACCCGCGCTAAATCCCGAGGTCCGGGAAATAAAGCGGAGAATGCGGTCGCCCTTCGGGATTTTAAAGATGGGGATTTGTCATCGAGCCGTCAACCCCAGCGGTTTCCACCAGGTTGAGTCTCGAACAGTCAACCCCGATGGTGTCCACCAAGTTGAGTGTCGAACAGTCAACCCCGATGGTTTCCACCAGGTGTACCAGGCCTCGGGCGACGAGGGCCTTCTGGGCGGTCGCAAGCAGAAGATTCATCTCCAGCTGTGGGACACTGCTGGCCAGGAGAGGTGACCTCACCACCACCATCATCACCACTACTACCAACTGACGTCACCACCACCACCACTACCAACTGACGTCACCACCACCACCATCACCACTACCAACTGACGTCACCACCACCATCATCACTATCAACTGACTCCACCACCACCACCACTACCAACTGACGTCACCATCATCACTACCAACTGACGTCACCGTTACCACCACCATCACCACTTCCAACTGCTGTCACAATCACCACCACCGTCACCACTGTCACTCTTATCACCGCCACCGTCACCACCATCACCAACCGCCACCACTGTCACCACCGCCGCGGCCACGGTCACCCACTACCGACATCGCCGCCGCCGCCGTCACCGAGTAGCGACCGCGACGCTTCTGCCCCACCGTGTGCAGGTTCCGCAGCCTTACCACGGCGTTCTTCCGCGACGCCATGGGCTTCCTGCTCATGTTCGACCTGACGAGCGAGCAGAGCTTCCTGAACGTGCGCAACTGGATGGGTGAGTCCGTGGGAGCACCCACCACGTGACCCCCCCCACTCCCCCACCACGTGACCCCCCCCCCTCAACCCTCGGGCTCAAGCACGGGCTCCGTTGAATCTTCGACGGCGCCCACGTGGTGCATCGGCCACGTGGCCCCCCCCGATCCCATCGACTCGGTCGATGGTTCGACCCCATTGGCTGCATGGAAGGTTGTAAACCGGGGAGGGTCGACGGTTCGGGGTGGGGTGGGGGGGTCTTTTGCAGGAGTGACGATTCGTTGACGTTATTCGGCCGCTCGTCGCTAGGGGTTGCTGTTGAGCGACCATGAGAACGCCACCACCACCAGCGTCATCATGCAGCACGTCGTGCGGGGGTTCGCGGTTTACGACGTAGCCCACCCGTTTTCTCGTGTGTCCCGCGCGCAGAGCAACTGCAGATGCACGCGTACTGCGAGAGCCCGGACGTGGTGCTGTGCGGACACAAGTCGGACCTGGAGGACCTGCGCGTCGTCTCGGCCAAGCAGGCGCGCGAACTCGCGGACTCTTACGGGTCAGCGCTCAACACTGCACCATAGACTCAACACTGCACATAGATTCAACACTGCCCATAGACTCAACACTACTCATAGACTCAACACTGCACATAGACTCAACACTGCCCATAGACTCAACACTGCACATAGACTCAACACTGAACGTAGACTCAACACTGAACGTAGACTCAACACTGAACGTAGACTCAACACTGAACGTAGACTCAACACTGCACCATAGACTCAACACTGCCCATAGACTCAACACTGCACATAGACTCAACACTGCACATAGACTCAACACTGCACCATAGACTCAACACTGCCCATCGGTAAAGCACTGCACCTCCGACTAGCGCGGAATCCGACGAGCAATGAAGCTCTTTGTCACAGTATGTCCAGGAGGGACGTCTGTGTCGCAACATGCACACGACACGACACACAACATGCACACGACACGACACACAACATGCACACGACACACAACATGCACACGACACACAACATGCACACGACACGGCACCCACCGACCAACGCGGAAACACAACACGGGCCAAGCTCCGACATCCGGAACCCGCGGGGAACTTGGCGGTGCCGATTGACCAACTCCGCCGGCGATCTGCCGGTTTAATTTGACACACAACAACAACAACAACAACCGCCATTCGCCACTAAGTGGCGGTGACGTCACCACGATGCTTGTGCCAGGCCAAGTGCACCTTGAGGCTATCACGTGAAGTGTCGAACGCCCGCTGGCAGGAGGTCACGGGGCAGACCCAGCAGGTGCCACGGGTCGACTGACTGAGATGACTGAGATGACTGGCTGATGAAAAAACACAACAACAACCGCCATTCGCCACTAAGTGGCGGTGACGTCACCACGACGCTTGTGCCAGGCCATGTGCACCTTGAGGCTACCACGTGAAAGTGTCGAACGCCCGCTGGCAGGAGATCACGGGGCAGACCCAGCAGGTGCCACGGGTCGACTGACTGAGATGACTGAGATGACTGATGAAAAAACACATCAACAACCGCCATTCGCCACTAAGTGGCGGTGACGTCACCACGACGCTTGTGCCAGGCCATGTGCACCTTGAGGCTGCCACGTGAAGTGTCGAACGCCCGCTGGCGGAAGGTCACGGGGCAGACCCAGCAGGTGCCACGGGTCGACTGACCGAGACGACCGAGATTTGACACGCACGCACGGCGTCACAGACGAACGCGTCACACGACACCGCACGGGGAGCGGAACACTCTCACCGGGACACCTTCCACCCCCCCCCCCACCCCCACCCCCACCCCGTGTGACCGACGTCCCTGACGTCCCCGACGGCGCGTGCAGGATGCCTTACTTCGAGTCGAGCGCCGCGTCGGGCGCCAACGTCGCCGCGGCCGTCACCGCGCTGCTCGACCTCATCATGAAGAGGATGGAGTCGACGCTCGGACGCTCCACGCTGCCCGGCGCCCACAGGGGAAGCGGAGGCGGCCCCGGCGGGGTCTTCGCGGACGGCGCCGGCGACGCCAAGCGGAGTAAATGCGCCTGCTAGCCGCGCGGACGGCACGCTGGCCCAGCGCGGGCCGCCCCGGGGTCTGCGCGACGCTCCGTGCCGTGCCTCTCCCGCTCGCTCGCTCGCTCCGGAGACGCCGCTCGCCTGCCCTACGCGGCCGCAGTACGCAGAGCGACGGCGGAAAAGATATCCACCTCCTCTCCACCTCTTCTTCTCCACCTTCTCCACCTCCTTCTCCACCTTCTCCTCCACCTTCTCCTCCTCCCGGGTAGCCCTGTTGGGACGAGTGCCGTTAGGCGGCCGTAGCCCCCTGCGATGCTGGAGGCAGCGTGGGTCAGCGTCCGCGAAACGCAACCGGCCGCCTTTGTGTTCCCCCTGCTGCTGCTTTTAGTTTCCCTCCGATACCTTGGGGTTAGGCGCCAGTGACCAGGTTTCGGGTAACCGGTTGGCCTTGAGCGGGAATCGAACTCGGGCTACGTAGCGCAGCGCGCCCGCCCGCTGCGACGTGTTCAACACGCAAAGGCAAAGGTCCCGCTTCCTCCCCGTGTAGCCTGCGACGGACTGTCGGGGCAAGTGCTGTTCGTAGCGTGCAGCACTTGCGAAGGCCGGCACGGCACACGAAGTGGGGGGTGGGGTGGCCGGCACCGCGCCAGCCGGCCAGCTGCCAGGCGGGAACTCTAGGGAGCAGGATGGAGCAGTCTCGTTTTCAGGAGTGACTTGGGTCCTCGAAATGACAAGAGGGAGAGAGAGAAAAAGTTTGGGTTGTCGAAGGCGGGGAGCGTAGACATCGAAATTTGTAATAAATATCAGCCCACACGTTCTGCTGGATGTGAGTGAGCGAGCGCCCGTCCGTCCTTACCTCCCTCCAGCCAGCAAAACTTTTAAAAGTAATATTAATACGAAGCGTTTGCAAAAAAAAAAGACCAAATTAATGCAGATGCAAAGCAAACCGAATAAGTTGACACGTCACACAACACGCCGTCACGCACCACAAAGACAAAGATGCGCCGCTTGCTCGCTAACAGCACCAGCCCCAACACGCTGCGTGGGCTACCCGCGGCCATCTTTGAGTTGGCATTCACGACCACGCAACACAACAACAACAAAAACAATGGCCGCCGTTCGCCGCTAAGTGTCGACGACGTCGCCAGCCCGTCGCCCTTCCCCCCCCCAGCGCCTCCGATTATCGCGGTTGGCTACGTGCGGCGCGATGAGGAGTCCGATACACACGTGCTCGCGAACGGCGCGCGGCGCTTGCGCCAGGCTCGGTGCGCTATGCCACCGCAAAGAACGGTCAAAGGCTCGTCGGCGGGGAGGCCGCGGTACGTCACCACCCCTCGGTCCCGCACGCCGCTTTGGGTTCCTGCCGAGTGATCGCGATCGCTCGGTCGGCATCCGCCGTGGAACCATGGTGGGTGGGTGGGGTGGGGGGCTGTTGGGGGGGGGGGGGCGGTTGGGGGGGGGTCTCTTCTTTTCTTCGCTCCGTTCAACGCCGCCACTGCCGCTGCTGCCGCCGCTGCTGCTGCTGCGAGGACTTCTCAAGACACTTTGGTCCTCGCGTTTCAGACTCTGGTGAACTTCTCTGGTGGACTCTGGTGGACTCTGGTGAACTTTGGCGGACTCTGGTGGACTCTCCTTGAGGAGGAGCACACACGGACACACGGAAGCCCCGTGACGGGTTCGAACCCGTGTCCATGGCCTTTCCTTAGCGCGGCGCTTTTTCCCTCCTGAAGTTGCACGGAGCGTCTGCCCAGAACAAAAAAAAAATGCATGCGACGTTGGCTCAACGTTTGGTTGACGTTGGGTCAGTGTTGGTCTGACGTTGGACCGACGTTGGACCGACGTTGGTTCGACGTTGGTTCGACGTTGGCTCAAAGTTTTGTTGACGTTGGGCCAGTGTTGGTCCTGGCCCGACGTTTGCCTGTGTCCTGTGTCTCTCTCTTTGTCTCTTTCTCCCCCTGCGAATGTGACGACGTTGTCGAAAATCAGCGGTGGTGCCGTGCCGTAAATCAAAGTGAGCGGCTCATGGCGGTGCAGGATTTAAATTTAAACTGAACTATAAACTCCACGGTAGAGGTGTTTTTTGGGGTTAGATCACATGAATATAAACGTGTCGTTAATGCCTCCACCACCACCCGACACAGCCGACTAGTTAAGGGGTTTGTCACGTCAACAGAACGTGGCCAATTCGTTACTAGTACAGCACTAACCGGTTGTGTGTTGGAGTGTAAACCCACTACAACATTGACAATTCGTTACTAGTACAGCACTAACCGGTTGTGTGTTGGAGAGTAAACCCACTAGAACATTGACAATTCGTTACTAGTACAGCACTAACCGGTTGTGTGTTGGAGTGTAAACCCACTAGAACATTGACAATTCGTTACTAGTACAGCACTAACCGGTTGTGTGTTGGAGTGTAAACCCACTAGAACATTGACAATTCGTTACTAGTACAGCACTAACCGGTTGTGTGTTGGAGTGTAAACCCACTACAACATTGACAATTCGTTACTAGTACAGCACTAACCGGTTGTGTGTTGGAGTGTAAACCCACTACAACATTGACAATTCGTTACTAGTACAGCACTAACCGGTTGTGTGTTGGAGTGTAAACCCACTACAACATTGACAATTCGTTACTAGTACAGCACTAACCGGTGTGTTGGAGAGCCAAGCCACAACATTTACAATCTGACTACGACGTTTCACGACACATTTATATTCACGCAATCTAACCCCCCCCCCAAAAAAAAAAAACATGCATTATGGATATTGGTCGCGAAAGCTAATCTAAACTATAAATTCTAGATTTCGATTTAAAGCTTTCGTGACGGCAGGGATTCATCTTCTTGGTTCTTTATGTATATCTATGTTCCCACCGTTTTCTCTCTCTCTTTCCGTCATCTGCATCTCTCTCATCGTCGCCACATCCGTGTCTCTCTCCGTACCTCTCGTCCCACATTTCCTTGTCCGGTACCGCTTCGAGCATCTCACTCGGAGCAGTTTATGCATTTAAAAAGCGGGGGTGGGGGGGGGGTGGTTGGTTCGGAGGGGGTGGAAGGGGTTTGGGGGGCCCTGCAAAAGTAATGAATGCAGAGAGGGCCCCCCTCAATCGGCCGGCACCACCACTGACACCCTGGAGGGGGGTGTGGTGGGGGCATTCTGTTTGCATCACGATTCCTCGCTGACCTCTGTCTCTCGCCGCCGCTGCCGCCACCGTTGTGACTGCCGCACGACTTGGAGAGTTACTCGGTTTGCTCAACAACAACAACAACAACCGCAGAACACCTCGCGCTGTCCGCCTCCTGCGTTCGCTCCGTCGCCAGCCGCATTGTTTCTTCTTCTGAATCTCTGTGGAGGTCGCCGAGCGATGGAAATCCCAGCGCATTGTCGAAGCGTGGAACTCGGGAGGACCGGGAAGGGTCAGGGGTCAGATCTTCACAGAGGTCACCGCGACTTAGCCCGTCCAACTCTGTGTGAATATATGGGTCTCTGTGTGAGTCTATAGGTCTCTGTGTGAGTCTATGGGTCTCTGCGTGAGTCTATGGGTCACTGCGTGAGTCTATGGGTCTCTGCGTGAGTCTATGGGTCTCTGCGTGAGTCTATAAGTCTGTGTGAGTCTATGGGTCTATGTGTGAGTCTATGGGTCTATGTGTGAGTCTATGGGTCTCTGTGTGAGTCTATGGGTCTCTGCGTGAGTCTATGGGTCTCTGTGTGAGTCTATGGGTCTCTGTGTGAGTCTATGGGTCTCTGCGTGAGTCTATGGGTCGCTGCGTGAGTCTATGGGTCTCTGCGTGAGTCTATGGGTCTCTGCGTGAGTCTATGGGTCTCTGCGTGAGTCTATGGGTCTCTGCGTGAGTCTATGGGTCTCGGCGTGAGTCTATGGGTCTCTGCGTAAGTCTATGGGTCTCTGCGTGAGTCTATGGGTCTCTGCGTGAGTCTATGGGTCTCTGCGTGAGTCTATGGGTCTCTGCGTGAGTCTATGGGTCTCTGCGTGAGTCTATGGGTCTCTGCGTGAGTCTATGGGTCTCTGTGTGAGTCTATGGGTCTCTGCATGAGTCTATGGGTCTCTGCGTGAGTCTATGAGTATCTGCGTGAGTCTATGGGTCTCTGTGTGAGTCTATGGGTCTCTGTGTGAGTCTATGGGTCTCTGTGTGAGTCTATGGGTCTCTGCATGAGTCTATGGGTCTCTGCGTGAGTCTATGGGTCTCTGCGTGAGTCTATAAGTCTGTGTGAGTCTATGGGTCTCTGTGTGAGTCTATGGGTCTCTGTGTGAGTCTATTGGTCTCTGCGTGAGTTTATGGGTCTCTGCGTGAGTCTATGGGTCTCTGTGTGAGTCTATGGGTCTCTACGTGAGTCTATGGGTCTCTATGTGAGTCTATGGGTCTCTGTGTGAGTCTATGGGTCACTGCGTGAGTCTATGGGTCTCTGTGTGAGTCTATGGGTCTCTGTGTGAGTCTATTGGTCTTTGCGTGAGTCTATGGGTCTCTGCGTGAGTCTATGGGTCTCTGTGTGAGTCTATGGGTCTCTGTGTGAGTCTATGGGTCTCTATGTGAGTCTATGGGTCTCTGCGTGAGTCTATGGGTCTCTGCGTGAGTCTATGGGTCTCTGCGTGAGTCTATTGGTCTCTGTGTGAGTCTATGGGTCTCTACGTGAGTCTATGGGTCTCTATGTGAGTCTATGGGTCTCTGTGTGAGTCTATGGGTCACTGTGTGAGTCTATGGGTCTCTGTGTGAGTCTATAGGTCACTGCGTGAGTCTATGGGTCTCTGTGTGAGTCTATGGGTCTCTGTGTGAGTCTATGGGTCACTGCGTGAGTCTATGGGTCTCTGTGTGAGTCTATAGGTCACTGCGTGAGTCTATGGGTTTCTGTGTGAGTCTATGGGTCTCTGCGTGAGTCTATGGGTCTCTGTGTGAGTCTATGGGTCTCTGTGTGAGTCTATGGGTCACTGCGTGAGTCTATGGGTCTCTGTGTGAGTCTATGGGTCTCTGCGTGAGTCTATGGGTCTCTGTTTGAGTCTATGGGTCTCTACGTGAGTCTATGGGTCTCTGTGTGAGTCTATGGGTCACTGCGTGAGTCTATGGGTCTCTGTGTGAGTCTATTGGTCTCTGCGTGAGTCTATGGGTCTCTGCGTGAGTTTATGGGTCTCTGTGTGAGTCTATGGGTCTCTGCGTGAGTCTATGGGTCTCTGTGTGAGTCTATGGGTCACTGCGTGAGTCTATGGGTCTCTGTGTGAGTCTATGGGTCTCTGCGTGAGTCTATGGGTCTCTGTGTGAGTCTATGGGTCTCTGCGTGAGTCTATGGGTCTCTGTGTGAGTCTATGGGTCTCTGCGTGAGTCTATGGGTCTCTGTGTGAGTCTATGGGTCACTGCGTGAGTCTGTGGGTCTCTGCGTGAGTCTATGGGTCTCTGTGTGAGTCTATGGGTCTCTGTGTGAGTCTATGGGTCTCTGTGTGAGTCTATTGGTCTCTGCGTGAGTCTATGGGTCTCTGCGTGAGTCTATGGGTCTCTGTGTGAGTCTATGGGTCTCTACGTGAGTCTATGGGTCTCTATGTGAGTCTATGGGTCTCTGTGTGAGTCTATGGGTCACTGCGTGAGTCTATGGGTCTCTGTGTGAGTCTATGGGTCTCTGTGTGAGTCTATAGGTCACTGCGTGAGTCTATGGGTCTCTGCGTGAGTCTATGGGTCTCTGTGTGAGTCTATGGGTCTCTACATGAGTCTATGGGTCTCTATGTGAGTCTATGGGTCTCTGTGTGAGTCTATGGGTCACTGCGTGAGTCTATGAGTCTCTGTGTGAGTCTATGGGTCTCTGTGTGAGTCTATAGGTCACTGCGTGAGTCTATGGGTCTCTGCGTGAGTCTATGGGTCTCTGTGTGAGTCTATGGGTCTCTGCGTGAGTCTATGGGTCTCTGTGTGAGTCTATGGGTCTCTGTGTGAGTCTATGGGTCACTGCGTGAGTCTATGAGTCTCTGTGTGAGTCTATGGGTCTCTGTGTGAGTCTATAGGTCACTGCGTGAGTCTATGGGTCTCTGCGTGAGTCTATGGGTCTCTGTGTGAGTCTATGGGTCTCTGTGTGAGTCTATAGATCGCTCCCTCCCCTCCCCCCTCTCCTTCCCCCCTCTCCCCCTCCCCCTTCCCCCCTCCCCCCTCCCCCTCTGTCTCGCCCCCACCGGTCTACGCGCCAAGCCACGCGGACTTTGGTCTCGCGTGGCGCGGCGATGCCGACTTCGCCTTCAGTGAGCAAATCTTCATCATCATCACCATCATCATCATCACCACCATCATCACCATCATAATCACCACCATCACCATCATAATCACCACCATCATCACCATCATCATCACCATCATCATGACCATCATCATGACCACCATCATCATCACCATCATCACCATCATCATCACCATCATCATGACCATCATCATCATCATCACCATCACCATCATCACCATCATATTCACCATTATCATCACCATCATCATCACCATCATCATGACCATCATCATCATCACCATCACCACCATCACCATCACCACCATCATCACCATCATCACCATCATCATCACCATCATCATGACCATCATCATCACCATCACCATCATCACCATCATATTCACCATTATCATCACCATCATCATCACCATCATCATGACCATCATCATCATCACCATCACCACCATCACCATCACCACCATCATCACCATCATCACCATCATCATCACCATCATCATGACCATCATCATCATCACCATCATCACCATCATGACCATCATCATCACCACCATCATCACCATCATAATCACCACCATCATCACCATCATCATCATCACCATCACCACCATCATCACCATCATCACCATCATCATCACCATCATCATGACCATCATCACCATCACCACCATCATCACCATCATCACCATCATCATCACCACCATCATCACCATCATCATCACCACCATCATCACCACCATCA